>NC_057800.1:752841709-753141709 GCF_018294505.1 Triticum aestivum
CGCCCAACCGACCGTGGCCGACGTGGTGGCGGCGACCCACGTCGGGGCCAAGCGGCGATGGGCGGGCCTCGCACCACCTCCTGTCGCCCCGACCACCGTCACCGCACCGGCGCCCGCCCTCACCGCCTCCCCGCCGCCTGCCCCGGCCACCAAGAAGAGCCGGCTGAAGGCGGCCTCTCATGGGCCGCGAGGGGTGGCCTCCAAGGTTGCCGGCTCGTCCCCGACCGTGACCAAGCCGCGGAAGAAGCCCGCGGCGGCCGCCGTCGCCGAACCTCCTCCCGCCGCGCACGAGGTGTTCGAGGAAATGGCAAACCCATCCTCGTTCATGGACCTCCTCCAAAACGCGGAGGTGGACCTCGGAGCTCCGCCTCTAGACCCCTTTAGAGTTGGTGACGACTTGGAGGAGAAGGAGGAAGATGAGGAGGATGTAGGGGATGATGAGGAGGAGGTGGCCGAGATAGGGGAGGAGGCATTCACCGCCGCTTCCCGCCCACACGCGCGGTCGACAAACTACACCGAGGCGAAAGATGTCCTCTTGGTTCGTGCTTGGGCAGCTGTGGGAATGGATGCAACCACCGGCACCGATCAAACCGGTAAACGGTATTGGCAAAGGATCAAGGACGTCTATTGTAAGATCAAGCCGAAGAATAGTGGGTTCATCCATCGCTCTTTCCGGTCGCTTCAAGGCCGGTGGGAGTTGATCAAGCCCGCTTGTTCTCGTTGGAGTGCGGCCATGGACCAAGTGATAGATGCACCACCTAGTGGAACCGTGGAGAATGACTATGTGAGTACATATTTCTTCACTATTTTGATTATGTGTTTGCACTATGCTATTGGTGGGTTCTTATGTGATTTATGTGTGGTTGATAGGAGACAATTGCCGGCATGAGGTACAAGGATATGGCCGCTTCCAAGGGCAAGCCATTCCCATTTAAGCATGTTTGGTCAATTCTTCAAACCTTTGACAAGTGGAAGTTGAGGGATCAAGAGACCGCACCCAAGAAGTCGGCAATGCTAAGGATGGATGATAGTGAAGATGAGGAGGAGAGGAACTTGGGCAAGCCCGAGGGAACCAAGAAGGGCAAGCTAAGGGTGAAGATGGAAGAAGAGGCGTCAAGCCTAAGGGAGAAGATGGACCACATGATGAAGGCAAGAGAGGAATTGACAACGAAGACATTGGAGACGAAGCTTCTTATCACCGAGAAGAAGAAAGAGGTCAAGCTTGCACAAGTTGAAGCAAAGCGTGAAGAAGCAAAGCGCAAGGCCGAGTTGGAGGAGAGGATGATCAAGCTCAAAGAGGCAAAGGTATGGAAAGAACTCATGGTGGAAGAGAAAGAGCACATGATGATGTCCAAGAAGGACATGGATGAAGACCAATTGCAATGGTGGAAGGACTACAAGGAGGACATCGTGGAGAGGAAGAGGATGTTCCATGTTGCGTCCTCTACTTTTTGAGGTGACACTCCGATGAGTAGTTGTGGTGATGGCGGTGTGTACGACTCCACCGGTGCCGATGGAGATGCTTGATGGAGCCCGCTTGTGGTCTAGGAGATGGCGCCGAGGTGCAACTTTTTGGTGATGGTGCCGATGAGAGGAGGAAGATTATGATTTTGTGATGTAAACTATTAAACCATGCATCAATGATTGTCATTTGGTAGTTTGTTTGGAAGTTGATTGTGTTTTTGTTGTCATAAATTGTGAGATGTCAAATGATAGATTTAAATGTTGTGGTCGAGGCAAAGACTAGAACCCTCAAATCCAATCCTTAAAGCAGTTTAAGGGTTGGGTTTGAGGGTTCTAGTATTTGCCCCTGTTTTTCAACCCTTAAAAGTGTCAAAAAGTGGCACTTCTCAACCCTTAAAACTGCTTGAAGGATTTGAGGATTTATGGGTTCTACTAGTAATGCTCTAAACATGGTGTCCATGTAGAGCTTATGTGAACACCACCGATAGACAACAAATTTGTGATATGTAGCAACATCACAGTGACCCACTAACACCTCTCTTCACCACAAAGACCATACCACCTGCACCAAGACCATACCATACAAAATACAACAATTAACAATGTTGACATATAATGTGCTGCCTAGTTTCTTTCATCAGATCAGTTTTTTTGGTTGCATTGGCTAGAGCATGCATTTCTACATGGTATCGGAGCCAAGAAGTCTTGAGTTCAAAACCTGGCTGACGCAATTATATTGCAGCCCACTTTTGGTCCACGTTTAGGCCTGAGGGAGCTAAACGTGAGGGATGCCTAGTCTCTTCCATCAGATCGGTTTTTTAGTTGCATTGACTAGAGCATGCACTTCTACAAACAGCACAACCATATTAAATGACAACCGAGCCTAGGTAAAACGCACACTGGGCCACCAGAAAAAGATTGTGTGCAAAAAGAAGTTAACTTATGACTCAAGAACGACGCGACAAGTTGCGCGTCACACGTGCACTTTATTCCTGAAACCACTAGCTCGAGATCTACAACGAAACTAATTATCATCCACAATTCACGCACACACATACACCTCCAATGTTCTGGATATCACAATACCCACCATGATTTTGCCCGGCAATACCGCACCACATATTGCATTTATGGGAGTCGCTACATTTGTCCTTGGTGGGATACTCTTTGCACCGGCCTTCCACCATGTCTTTGTAAACAAAAGAAATACTTTATTACATGATGTATAGAAAATAACAAATGAAAAAACCAAACAGAAATTTGTAAGATGTCGTGTTTTCTCCTTACCACTAGATATGAGGAGTCCAAAGACCAAGATAGATGTGACAATGATAGTGATCTTGTTTGTCATGGCGAACACTTGGATTGGGTGTCGTATCTTTACATGTATTTATAGGTCCAGAAATATGAATTTTTAGTGCGCTTGTAAGGACGAAAGGCTTAGCATGTACCTTGCTGACCAAATTCATTCATTTATTCATATTAATATCTTATACTTTTATTGATTATTAGGAGCCGATCAAATAAATGCATTCTAATAATTTAAAAGCGTAGAATGTCTCATACTTAATTGAGACAATTTTTTTTAACACGGTGTGTGAAAAGATGCTCACATGCATGCGCGTACACTCACCTGTATGAACACATGCACGCACACCCTACCCAATGAGCACCTTCGAGATACCGAGTGTTTTCTGTATAGAAGTCATGACATTAGTTATTGATATTTTTTATGATTAATACCTGAGCAAATAATTGTTTTATAATTAATCTATAAGGATTTAGCTCATAATTAATATTTATTTACTCCCTCCGGTCGTTTTTTCTTTGAGTCCAAGGGTTCTTGGTACGTTTTGTGATATGAAAAACATTAGCTTTCTTGGTTTCGGTGCTAAGAGCTATCTAGATTAAGATATAGTTGAATTCCACAACATCAGATTTCTACCTAGGTAGCTTGCTTTAGATACAATACATCTTGAAGCATTAGAGCATGGTTAATAATATAGCCAACTACAGACTATAACATGTTGCCATGTTATTTATAACCAATGTAATAGCCAACATGCATAACAGTTAGCTATAAGGAAGTACTACTCAATTACTACATGATCGATCTTGCACTCTCATAAAATAATTGGGAGCCCGTGCTACAGCCCGTCGTAAATTTACATCTCGCTTCTCTTATCTCTCCTCCAACTTAGTAAAAATATAATATTTAAAGTCTTAGAACCCTCCTGCATCACCTTATTATACTTGCTCTTAGGACTAACCTAAGGTTGAGTCTATATACAATGGGAGGTTTTTTCTGCCAGATATGAACTATTTTGCCCCTGGCTTACCGTGGATGCAGCGCTGGTGGTTATGATTTGCATGCAAGAGAGTGTTTTATCTACCATGCACAGGATATTCATATCCGTGTTTGGGTCCACCATCCGTGGTTTCTTTAAGATTTGTGCTACCTTTTTGTTTGTTGTCAAAATAGCTCTCGTTTCAAAACGCTTCATTCAAAAAAAAAAAATCTTGTTTTAATGTGTATCATGTCTACACAAGCACGAGTAAACGGTTGGAAATATTACGATTGATTCTTAATACCTACACTATAGTCTGTATGATCATACTTCTGTAATTTCTAAAAGCACGAACTAATATTTGGTTGAAAAAAATTACCTTTTCCCTCGTGTTGTTGCAACTCATCTATACGTCCAGTCTACTCGCAATCGCAAGGCGGCAACGCGTCCGTGGATCGACGCTGCGGCCCGCCTGTCCTGGTGTTCCCTTCCCTTCTCTCTCGATTAGCAGCCAACACTTGCAGGCTTGGAAACAAAGAGGTGCGTGACTGTGCGCAGTCCAATTCCAAGTCGTGGTTGCATGCTGCAAGCCTGCAACTAACAGCCTCTCTTGGCTTCCATGAACAGGCTGGCATTTTTCTTTCCTTCATTTTGCGCTTCACGTTAATTGCAAAGGCCGAAGTGATAGGGGTGACAACGAATGAGATTTTACGAATCAAAAGGCTTCATCTATGATGTTCAGAGGAATCAAGACCCGGCAACGCTGGAAGCTCTTTGCGGTAAGGGAAGCTTTATCTCTTGCGCAAGACCTGCATGTCAAAATAGCTAATTCATGTAAGTAGTTGCACAATGTAATATCTAACACAAGCACAACGTGTATAATCTAAGTAGTTGCACAACGTAATATCTCTTTCCTAATAAAAAAAGGTTTACTTTTTAATTTAACTTATAATAATATGCATTCCTTCAATATACTTGATACAAGCATCTACTCCCTCCGTCCCAAAATATACGTTCAAAATACTTGGTACAAAGTTAGTACATAGTTGGGGTTAGTACATAGTTGGATCATCTATTTTGGAACGAAAAGAGTAACAAATAGTCAAATTAGACCTGGCCATCCTCCGGGCCGGGCCGGGCCTGACCAAACCTGAGGTAGAAAAATCAGGCCCGAACCCGGCCCGGCCGTCGGGCCTAGTTTTTAGGCCCAAGTTCATTCCATCAGTGTTACAGCGCTCCACCTTCTTTAGTCCCACCTCGCCAAGCGAGAGTGCAATCACCCAGCTTAAATAGCTTCCTTCATAGCCGTGAACCAAACAAAAAACCTAAACTAAAAATAAATGTAATTATTTTCAAAGAAAAAACTTAGGAGAATGTAATTGTAAAAGAGTCTATAATAAATGAGAAGTGTATGTGCTTTGTAAATAGTAAAATAAAAATAAATGACAATTCTTGAAAAAGAGAAAATGTTTGATGATTAAAGCGAGGAGGACTCCGGAAAAAAGAAGGAGTGTCTAATGTGTGCATGTCATGCCTTGTTCTTAAGTTTATGCGTGGAATCTTCTGGATAGCACTATCTAACGGCCAACAGTGCTCAGATTTGCCAGCTCTCAACCATTGGATTGGTTTCACCCTCTGCCAATAATCATCGTTATTCCTTCACTATCTGGTGGTATATATATACCATGGATTTTTCAAAAAAAAAAAATCTTACGGTGAACTTTTTAATAAGACATTTTTTTTGGTTCTCATACCATCTTACTTCTGTCCGACGAGCTGATTTGTCTGTCAAAAAAAAAAACCCTGTTGGGTCCAACTCAACGGGGGGAATATGGTGAAAATGAGAGCCACGTCATACGGGGTGGGTGGTGGGAGTGGGACGGAAGTAAAACACCACGATGGCAACAAGTACACACAGCTGCCTGCTGGATTAGTTTAGTTGAGTTTAGCTTATTAATATAATAAGTCCACTGACAGACAGAATTACTTTTGTGTCTGGAAACCAATACTGCCTGAACCGCTGGCCCTGTGTCCCCTCCCCTCCCCTCCCCTCCCATTGGAACAATGGAACATCATCTTTCAAATTTGTACTGTGGTATTATAATGAAGCTTGTATACAAATGTCTAAAACGTCTTAACAAAATGAACGGGAGGGAGTGGTATGGATGCACACAATCCATCCATTAGAAGAAGAAACATTCTTGTCGACTTTTACAGGCCTCATCTGTCTGTCTGTCCAGCAACAACGACACTAGCTAGCTATAGATAGATAGATAGATCCTGGATTCCCGGTCCTGCTCCTGGTCCTTGTAACAGCAGCATCCATGGATGACTGAACGACTTTACTACCACTGTCGCTTTGTTTCCCCTTCCTTTCCAAGTTGGGGAATAACTTAAACTTTTTTTATGCAGCACTGGCACTAGTACCATGGAATGGATGCTGACCATCATTCAAAACTCAAAAGGAGGGACTTGTATACCTGCTTGCTTGCTTCCCCAACACACAACACACCCCACCTGAAGCAAGCAAGCAGAATCTTCTCTCCTTGCATCCATCCATTCATTCATTGCTTCCTTCCTTCAGGATGAAAATAATTAAAGGAAAATCATTGCAACATGAGTGACATGTACTAGTACTACTAGAGCGAGGATCATGCACAATCATGAAACACTCATAAGCTTCAACAGTGCCGGTGCCCAATCACTTGAATGGAAGATGACAATATGATCATCACATCATCATCATCCTTCATCGCTTACCCCCCACTCTACTCGAGCCCTACTCTACTCTGCTGCAGGTAAGGAAAAGTAAATGACAGCAGACGGAGGATTAACATTACAGATGATGATCAGGTACTCTTGACTTGAGAGCCCCATCGGCCATCGCATTGCATTCCATATTAAGTCAGACGGTACATAATTAGGACAAACAAACACGATGACCCCTACAAGAACGAGGTGATCTATGATCGCAATCTCAAGTTGCTAAGCCATTGATGATACACGATTCAACATGATGTCAACGAATTGCCAATGCGTATAAATAAACAAATTCACTTTTTCGTATTGCCCTTTTTGTTAGTCATTTGATTGATTTGCTCCATTTTACAACTTGTTGATCATGTCATTGTCTTGCTTTGCTATCGCTGGCGCGCATGCGCTTATACAAAAAGACGGAGAAGAATCCCTTCATGTCGATGCATTGCTGGATGAAGTTGAATGGACAAAGCAAGTGCGTAAGCATTGCCCATTCCGCCAAGACCGCCGATGCCAAAGCCAATGACGATGGCGTTGATCCAACCGCCAGAGGGCTTGCACCGGCCACCCGCATGGCTCGGTCGACACTTTTCAAACATGTCAGTACGTGTGCACGGACATTTGGTGGTATCCAATAGTTGATCCGGCGCTGGATGCGCCCTTGACTCAATAAAAATTACCTATCCAGGTTTATTAGGCCCTATTATATTTTGGGTCCAACTTTGACCATGTATTTGACTAAAAAAATATAAAGAACATGATACAAAAAGTATATTGTTGGATTTGTATTTGAAAGAGGTTTCTATAACATAATTTTTGAGACATATAGTTTGTAGTTTATTAGTTAAATTCATGGTCAAACTTTATCTCAAAATAAAAGGGGTGTAATGAATCCGGACGGAGGGAGTAGCAGTCAGTCAGTGAGTGAAAGCTTTAGGTGGACACGCCGCAAATCCAGAGGCATGTATGCTACTGGTCGTCAGGGTTTTCATTTTCTTAATTTATTATTGCACAACAAGTGGTCCAGATGCAGTAGTATAGTATAGCTGCCAGCTGGATTAGTTTAGCTTAACAAGTCCACAGACCTTTTTTTTTCTCTAGGAAGAAATTATACTGTCTGAAGTCTGAACTCCTCCTCAAAAACAAAACAAAAAGGAGAGGTAATGCCTGAAACCGCTGGCCCTGTCTAGATTCTTGCACACGACGACCAGCTTTTTAAGAAAATAATATAAAGCTGTAATGTTTTTAATTATCAATGGCATGACATGACATTGGTCTCTACAAATGTATGTATGTCTGGTACACGCTGACTGCAGCATACTTTGTTGTAGAAGAAAGAAAGAAAGAAAGAAAGAAAGAAAGAAAGAGGGGTTCAGAGACAGCACTGATGTGTACATTAGGTACTTATATCATACTACTAGTTGAGTTATGTAAATCTCTTACTGCATAGTGGTAACAGTATAAGTGGGTTCATTGGCAAAAACAAAAAAGAAAAAAAGAAAAGTTAAGTGGGTTCACAGACAGCAGTCCAGCAGGGAGATGAGGAGGAAGGCAGGCAGGCACAGAATCTGCATGGATGCAACAGGAACAGTGCACAAATAAACAAGAGGGGAGGGATTGTTGGTGTTGCTGCTGGGACAAAAGCCAGGCTCTCCTTGATGTATGTATCATGTATGGAATGGAAATGGATGCAGGGAGGGGGATGAGCAAGCTCCCTCCCGTCCCGTCCCCAAGAAGAAACATTCTTGTTCACTTTTGCTTGCTGCACTCTGCAATCTCTCTCTCTCTCTCTCTCTCTCTCTCTCTCTCTCTCTCTCTCCAGCATTTCTAGCTAGATAGATCCTGCTGCCTGCTGGTCCTTCCTTTGCTTGCTTGCTGGTGCGTGAAGCATCGATGGCTGACTTCCCTTTCTTTCTTTCTTTCTTTCTTTCTTTCTTTCTTTCTTTCTTTCCAACTTGGGAAATAACTAACTAACTAACTTATGCCGCAGTGGTGGTGGTACACTGTACCATGGAATGCAACGGATGCTGCAGACATGAAATGTGATCATCCATCACCTCTTGCATCATCCCCTGCCCCACTCTACTACTTCACCCCTACTCTGCTCCCTGCTGCTTCAGGAAAGTAAGAATGACAGCAACACTAGACAGGATTAACATGACTTGACTTGTTCTTGTCACTTTGCATTGCATTGCATTGCAGATTAAGTCAGACAGTACATACTTGGAACAAACAAACAGACGGACAGACAGGCATTAACAGCACAGGGGATCAAAGTACTCACTAGCTAGCTAGCAACGAAAGAAGCAACGGTAAGCCAGCAACAACCAACACACACACAGCTAGGTAGGTAGGCTGCTGATCTAGGACTAGATCATCATATAGCATAGCATAGATGATTATTTGATTTGATTTGATGGATGCCAACAACACCTCTTCATGTTCATCTTGTTCCGACTGGGACCGATCCAAGGAGATGGATCAGGCGTATATTACGCCTGAGGAGAGGGACATGAGGAGGATGGCGGCCCGCTCCTCCTCGCCCAGGCACGACGGCTTCCTCCGCCGCATCCGCATCCTGCGCCGTTGCTTGAGCACCGCGTCCTTGGCGAACCCCACCATGTGGAGCTCCACGGTGTGAGTAGTCGTCTTGGTCTTGATCTTGTTGGTGCTGGCCTTGTTGTCCTCCTCCTCCTCCTCCTCCTTGGTACTAGAAGCCTCCGCCTTGGATAGGATGGCGTCGTCCCTCTTGGGCTTCCTCTTGGCCTCCGGGTCGAGCCCCATGGCCACCCGCCGCCTCTTGCGGTACCGGATCCCGCACGCGTTGCACAGCGACTGCGATCAAATGAAATCAAATCAATTCAAATCAGTTGATCAGATGGATCGACCGGAACAGAGCAGATCGAAGCCGGACAGCGGAAGGGGAAAAGAAAACAACAAGTAAAAAAGAGCGTACCTTTGGTCCGTTGGGTCCGCCGCGCCAGAGCGGCGTCTTGGTGGTGTTGCAGTCGTCGCAGGCCTTGGGGTCACCGGAGGCGGTGCGCTCCTCAGGATCCGCCGCCGCCTCCACCTCAACCATCTTGTGGGACTCCATCTCCGCCGGCGACATCTTGTATGAGGAGGAGGGCTCCGATCGCTTGATTGATCGCGCGGGGAAGGGAAGGGAAGGGAAGGGAAGGGAAGGGAAGGAGGAAGGCGGGAGGGGGCGAAGATTCGATTCCGCGGGCGGCGGCTCGGGTTTGGTTTGGGTTCGAATGGAGGGAGGGGTTTGGGTTTATCCCTCTGCTCTGCTGCGGCTGTGGGTGAGGGTTTAGCTTAGCTGCGAAAGAAAGGCGTCTGTTTTTTTAGCGGCGGCGGCGGCGGGGCGTGGGAACCCTAATCGCAACCCCCTACTGCCCGAACTGTGAATTTACCAAGCTGCCCCCCGCTCGGCCCATCCAAAGCCCACCCGATTCAACGCTTTCTGTTGCTGCACGGGTTCGGCCCACCAGAAAAAAAAAATACAAAATCAACACCTTTTCCTTCTAAACAAAAAAAAGGACCAAATCAATCTTTCTTTGTGTGTGTGTGTCTACATCACTTACTTAGTTTATACAGTCCCGAATCATCATCAATCAATCAAAAATGTGGGAACAAAACTCGATCCCGGCGAGACATAATAAATAATAAATTTGAGTTTCAGTTTTGAAAGGAATCCAATCCGCCATAGGGATGGATCAGCGCAGCTCGGGGTGGCGGAGGGTGTTGGGGAATGAAGACGACTCGTCGTCCTCGCGCATCAGGTTGTCCATGATCATGTCGTGGGACCGCACCGTCCCCGACCGCGCCCCCGCCGGCGAGAACGGGAACGACGCCCTCCGCTCCAGCGCCGACGCCGACGCCTCGCTGGGTGGCCGCTCCAGCGCCATCGCCTCCTGCACCTCCTTCACCACCTCCGCCATGCAGGGGCGCCTCCTCGCATCCGCGTCGATGCACCGCACAGCCGTCTCCGCCACCTTCCACACCGAGTGCACGTCCCGGTACTCCCCGGAGATGGCCGGGTCCACCACCGCCTCGATGTCCCCGCTCTCGTAGTAGAACTTGGCCTGCCCCATTTTTCATTTTGTTTTTGTTGTTGTTTTCAATATGTCAGTAGCAGCACATATATGACACATTTATTCCACTGGATGAATGACTCAAGAAAATGCTGACTGACCCATGGGCCGATGTTGCGGAAGTGGTCGCCGAAGGTCATGGCCGAGATGGGCGGCCGCCCCGAGATGAGCTCCAGCAGGATGATCCCGAAGCTGTACACGTCGCTCTTCTCCGTCAGCTGCTGGGAGATGTAGTACCTGCATGTTCCACAGACGCAGCACGCATGCATACGTTACTATCTATCTGAAACCTTGCCATTTGCAAGCAAGCTGAAACTGCAGTCTGCAGTTTTGGGTTCAGTTGGCCTGAGAGTCAAAAAGGGCTGGTGAGAAGCGAGCACTGACTGTGGATCCAGGTAGCCCAGCGTGCCGCGGACGTTGGTGGACGCGTGGGACTCCTCCGCGACCAGCTTCGACAGACCAAAGTCCGACACCTTGGCCCGCATCTGCTTGTCCAGCAGGATGTTGCTCGTCTTGATGTCCCGGTGGATGATCGACGGCGTGCACCCGCTGTGAAGGTACTCGATCCCTGCATCCAAATTCAGTTTCTACAGGTTCAAACATATACTGCTATCTGAACGTATGCTCATGTCTGAATTTACTGAATACTAACCTTTTGCTGAATCCTCTGCAATCTCAAGTCGCTGAATCCAGCTTATGTGCTTGTCACGCCCTGCAAACAAACACATGGTTTGATGCTGTCAGATTTTTTTTTCTAAATCACTTTGTTTATATGCGATCCACTACATGCAGGAGTAGAAGTAAAATTACCATGGAGATGCTCTTTCAGAGTCCCATTCATCATGAACTCGTAGACCAGGATGTTCCTCCCGTCTTCATGGCAGTACCCCAGAAACGCCACCAGGTTCCTGTGGTGTATCCTCGACAGCAAGGATACCTGAATGAACAAATTAACAGCAGCAACAAATGTCGAGAATTACTGAGCACGTACCTCATATATCCAAGGCTACAATAGCATTCTGCTGGCAAACAAATTAACACAACCTACCTCGTTCGCGAACTGCTTTTTCCCCTGGTACGAGTCGTTCGTCGGCACCTTCACCGCGATCTCCCTTCCGTCCGGCAGCTTCCCGTAGTACACTATCCCGAAACCCCCGGAGCCGATCCTGTTCTCAAAATTCTTGGTCGCCTCTTCGAGGTCGCATAATCTGAAGGGATGGCAGGTCTCGGTGGCGATTTCGCACGACGGCGCGTCTGACTTCTGCAGCTTGTGCGCGGGCGGGGGCGCCTTGGTAAGGTCATCTGAACCAGAATGAATGAAGGTTATAGAAGAGTTGAGAACACTCACACGCACACAGAAGGAAACACTCCAAGAAAAATACAACAAGATGCGAGGAGGCGACCTTCTGGTGGTGAGTTTCTCTTGTTGGCTTTGCGTGTCAGCACGTAGCAACAGAGGGAAACTGCAAGCAGCAAGGATACTCCAAGCAGCGCAGATATGATGATTATCAGGTGGTGCTTCTCTTGATTCCCTGCCTTCAGGTCCATATTGCCAGCATAGCTGAAAATTTTACAGCGAGGAAAGCTTAAAAATATTAGTACTCGCTGATAGCAAGCTATTTTAAATAACTGTTGCTGAAATAATATGCTCATTAATGTAGTGTATGAAGCAAAGAATACCAACTTGAAAACAATGCCTCTGCTTTTCAGAGCCTTGGGGATATAACCAGACAGCTTGTTATTCTGAAGATAGCTGCATTACATGTAGAATAATAGTCGACAGTCAGTTCTCAAAGGCCTGCTATTCTCTTTGTTATGACCAAATCTTTAGTACTACAACTGACTAGGTGTTAATATAGCAGGCAAACTGCAGTCAATTGGACAGTGATTAAGCAAGGGTTTGATGAAAGACTCACAGCTCAGTGAGCTTGGGCAAGCTGCTCAAATATGAAGGCACGCTGCCAGTAAGCTGGTTGTTCTCAAAGTGACTGCATTTTTATTCAGTGAGAAAAGTAATTAAGTATCCATTCATGAGAAAGACGCAATTAGCGGTAGCAGGAGGTGACAAATCTGAAATGAGGCAGGTGACTCACATGATTGAGAGGTTCGAAGAGGCGGCAAGGTCTGGAATCGGGCCCGTCAGCATGTTATCATCAAGTCGGCTGCAAATAAATTCATGGTCGATCAGGACACGGGTAGAAGGAATAGAAGTATTAATTCATGGTTTAATCAGAAGAACATTCTGTGAGCAGAAAGGCAATGATGAAAATTATTACATTTCTGCTAAGAATGATAAAGCCACTAGTTCCGGAGGTATGCTCCCTGTCAAGTTCTTCCCTGAAAGATTTCTGTTCACAACTGAAGGTTGTTAAAGTGCAGATATATGCTAAATATTTAGCACAAGATCAGGAAACAATAGAATGGAGAGTTAAGTGAATGGATTACATACATTGAAACTACTCTAAGTTGTGGTTCTGAGGAGCATCTGACCCAGGACCACGGCGAGGGCCAGCAGGGATCGCCGCCCTCGTTGGCCCAATCACCGAAGGATGAGTACCGCGACGCGAGGCTCGCCATGGCAAGTGCGTCCGGGGACCCGGGCTCGATCGCAACATACTTGTAGATCTCGAATGCGTTGAGAATTGGTCCCCTGGATGAGTCGTTGGTCTTTCTGAACGCGAATGACAACACGAAGGGGAGTGACACGTTGTAGTAGCCTGGCTGGTAGAGCCGTAACTTCCCAGGAGCATTCTCACCGACATCAACGGTGGCCTTGCTAACATCGGGCAGGCCAGGGATGAAGAGCTTGAACTTGCGCGTCTCGGGGACGACGGACTCCTCGATCTCGGCAAAGTAGGAGAAGGCCCAGCCATCGCCCGGGAAGCCGTTGAGGTTGAGCCGGTAGGTGAGCTCTCCGAGGGTGCCTACAACAGCGGTCTGCATCACCTTCTCCGGCGGCCTCTCGCTCGTGGCGACGAACACCGGCTTGTCGGTGGACACGTTGACGGTGCCGGGTGCCGCGTCGACCAGGTAGTTGGCCCGCCGTACCATGTCCGACTCCCATATCCGGTCGTATGGATCATCAGGATACCTGCATTCATTGAATTAACCATGATCAACAAATCAGTAGTTTTTAAGAAGAACTGGACTTAATTATGATCAAAACAACAGGAGCTAGAAGAAAGAAAATCTATTCTTTGAAACAGAAAAGAAGAAGAAGAAAGAGATTTTGTTGTATATGAATCGGTTCATGGAGTTGATTTTGGTAATGAAAACCCTGATATTGCCCTGCCTTGACGTTTCTTTTATGGGTGAACTTCAACTCACTGCCTGATGGTAACTGGGCAACTATAATTAGAAATAGAAAGTCTTGTGATTTGTTACATGGAAATAATATTCCTCCATGATAGGTCTTTTTTTTGGATTCTGGAAATACTGGTAGATGTGATTTTTGTTTGCCTGCACACGAGACTGACTTGGTGGGCTTTCAAGAAACAAGGAAGGAGAACATTTCTCCTGTTTTTTTACAACCCATTTTCTAGCAGAGCCGACTATGCTTGACATCACCTCCCAGCAGTAGGTTCTGCCGGTGGAACCTTTGGTTGGGTTTCTCGACATAAACCCTGTGTTGTCACAGACAGGGGTTAAAAAGAAAAAGAAGAAGAAAAATGTGAGTTTGTTTGGTTATGAACCCAAGTAAGCCCAACATCCTCATGTTGGTACAACCGTTTTGGAAAAGCTCTGATGCGGTCTCCGGTACGGAGAACGGTTTAACCTTTCTCCGAGGAAGAGATCAGAAATGCTATCTTGTGGAGCAAAATTAGTTCTTCTTCTTCAGATTATCCCCTTTTCAAATTCCTTGTTACTTGCTCTCTGTAATGAAATTCCCTTCTTTGGCAATTCATGCCATTTAACACACAGATGCCTCGTATTTCTGTGTGGCGGGGATGTTGATGATAACATGTAAGAAAAAGGTTTTGGTGGCCTGGGCATTCCAAATCCAAATCCAAATCCAAATCCTAAGGAGGACAGATTTGCCACCAGAATCCTCCTTAAGAGTAGAGGATATTAAGTAGAGTTTGCTGGAGTTGACAAATTTGGGTTTCAATTGGTTGACCACAATTTACTTGTGTAAAAGAAAAAGAAAAATCAGCATTTGGCATGTAGGCATACTCTACGAATCCAGTGATTGGTAAAGATGATTACATTTTCAAATCAAGAGAAGAAGAAGAAGAAGAAGAAGAAGAAGAAGAAAGAAAGAAGCGGCGGCAGAGTAGTAGAGTACCTGACCGGATCTGGCGAGGGGGCGCCGAAGTTGATGCGGGCGGCGAGGGCGAGGAAGGCGCGGGCCTCGGCGTCGGTGCGGTACAGCGACCCGTTGAGCGGCCGGAGCTCTAGGGTGGATATAAACGGCCGCCCCGTGGTGGCGTTGGAGAGGCAGACGGAGATGCTTGCAGACTGGGCCAAGACGACGGCTTCCCTTGTGACGAGGCGTGCGCCGTCGTAGACGACGATGGGGGACCAGCGGGTGGCGCCGAGGTAGAGGTCGAACTCCGGGAAGGCGTCGTCGCCGTCGAAGCCGGCGTAGAGGAAGGTGGCGCGGACGAGGTAGCGCGCGCGGGTGGCGACGGGGAGCGCGTAGCAGTGCTTGGCGCCGTCGGACGGGAAGGCGCGCAGGGTGGTGTACTGCGTCTCCTGTTCTTGTTCTTGGGGGGAGGTGGAGGTGTTGAGGGTTGAGATGGGTGTGCCGGTGGCGATGAGGGCGGCGTCGGAGGTCCAGCGCAGGCCCCGGGCGTCCGTGTAGTTGGCGGCGCCGCCGCAGTCGATGCTGAGGAAGCCTGCAGCAGCAAATTAAAATTAATATTAATATTAATAGGAGGGGCAGCAGCTTGAGTTAGTCAGCTACTACTACTACTAGTTTGAATTAGTTAACCTCATGATGAAATTAAGAAGAAATACTAGTTGTGGTGATGGATCTACTCCTAGTCCTTCACATCCACTGAATTAGTATCTTCTTATTCCTAGTCCCAGTGAAGAATTAGTCCTAGTTGTGGTAATTAAAATTAAGAAGAAGAAGAAGAAGAAGAAGAAGAAGAAGAAGAAGAAGAAGAAGAAGAAGAAGAAGAAGAAGAAGATACTAACCAGGCATCTGAGCTCGTGAGACGGCCGGGAAGGAGGAGCACAAGAAGAAGAAGAAGATGATGTGCAGCAGCAGAGCAAGATGAAGAAGAGGAAGCCGCCGGTGCAGGTAGCAAGATGAAGAAGAGCAAGAGGAGCGGTGTTGCGTTGGAGGAGTCTCCGCGGCCATTGTGGAAGGAAGCTGGCCGGCTGCTCTGCTCTGCTCTGCTCTGCTCATGGTGGATCTTGCTAGTAGTATACTTACTTGGTTGCTAAGTAAGCATGTACCTATTCTATGGTGGATCGGCAGCCTGCCCGGAGATGATGATGGCCTCCTCTTCCAATCAATCTATCTATCTGGGTGACTCACTGATCGATTGATTGATTGATTGATTATGGCACTCCACTCCACTCCACTCCACTCCACTCGAGTAGTAGCTAGTAAAACAGACAGACAGACAGACAGATGAGATGGGGAAAGTGAAGGGAGGGAGGAAGAAAGCTCAAAGCAGAGCAGAGCTGTGTGAAGAGGGAGGGGGGAGTTAAGCAAAGCTAAGCTAAGCAACAAAGCAAAGTAGTAAGCACACCACCACCACTCACTCACTGAATGAACCTAAGCTAAGCTAAGCTAAGCAGTGTGAAGAGAGCAAGAGGAGAGAAGAGATGCCCATGCCCATGCAAGTCACTGCATCCAGCAACCATTACTGCTGCTCTGTAACTAACTGCACTCTCTCTTAGCCACTAAGCTGCAGAAAAATGCCATCTTTCCACACTTGAGCTGGAGCATCCATCCATCCATCCATGATATGAAATCAAATCAGATTAGGCTCCAGCTGCATGCATCATGAAAAGAAAGATGAATCAAATCTCTTTTCTCCATCTCCATCAGATGAGATCAGACTGAGCTCCAGCTCCAGCTGCAGTCACTGCCAGCCAGTCAGGTGATTGTCACTCAAATTAAGCTGGTCTGAAACTGACTGAAGCATCTGTCTTCCTCCCTTTCTTTTTCTCTCTTCCTTTCACATTACCTTTACTTTTCCAAAGGAAATAAAAATACAATACAATACAATACATACATACATACTAAAGCAGACAGATAGATGGATAGATGGATGAGCATGTTCAGTTTAAAAGAATATAAACAAGCAAAGAATGCATGCATGCATATCAAAAGTTGGCATCTGCTGCTTGCCTTTGCTGCTTTATCAGCCCATGCAAGTCACTGCATATGCATCCCACGGCAGCACAAGGCTTGACAAAGCTACCAAGCCTGCCTAAAGCATGCCTGCCTGCCTCATGGGTATCACACTATCAGTTACCAGTTAGTAATTACTAGTCATGCCAAATAAGATACTCCAGCTCATCATATCATATAGTAAAAGCTATTACTCCTCTGCTGCTACAAACATGACCACAACACCAACAATAACAACTAGTGACCCCCAACCAATAGCACTCTCATTCACCACACAATTCAACCAGACACACAACACAAGACAGACAGACTTTCAGGTAGGGTACCAACAAAGTCACCAGGTTTTTACACCAATCCTCACATGCATCCAATCCTCACATGCAACCATGCCATAGTCTTTTTACATCTTATACTACTACTTAATAACAAACACCTCTCAGCATCAGCATCCAGGGAGCTCCAAAAAGACACCACAAAGCCACAATGCTTACTCCTCCTTTTAACACAACCACAAAGCTACCACCACCTAAATAACAAACACCTCCTCCTCTCCTCCTTCACCTGAAACCAACAACACAGCAACACAGCATCAGCACATGCAGCTCAATGCAACAAACACAGGCAATAAATAAATCATCATATCCAATTACCTCTCTCCTCCACCTCCAGCAGCCCTGTTCACCCCTGCTTCGGCCCGTCGTCGCCCCGGAACGCGGCCGCAGCGGACGGGAAGTCGGTGAGCCGGAAGCTGTCGAGGCTGGGCCTGAGGGCCGCCATCTTGCCCGCGCCGCCGAACGCCGCCTCCGCGTCCGCGCGCCGCCTGAACACCACCTGGGCCGAGCTGGAGTGCTGGTCCGTCTCCGTCTTCGCCTCGCTCACGGGCCCGTACTGGCTGAAGATCTCGATGAGGTCGCCACGCGAGGGCACCGCGCCTGGCTTGCTGAAGTGCAGCACCAGCCCCATCAGCGACGCGTCCTCCTCGGCCGCGCTTGCCTGGCCGCCACCCCCGTTCGCCTTCCCATTCTCTGCCTCTGCCTTGTCTTGCTGGCTCTCATCTTGCTTCATCTCGTCGTCACGCCGCTGTTTCTTGCTTGATCTCATCTTGCCCTTGTCCTTCTTCTTTGCCAGACTAGACAGCGGTTCCTCCACGTCTATGAGAATGTCAGACCAGTAATCGTCCTTCATATTATCAGCCACCACCGGCGGCTCTGATGGAGCAGGGGAGCTCTTTGCTGCCTTCTCAGACATCTCTGCTTCAGCATGAGGACTAGACACTTTGTCTGCTGGCTTCTCAGCTATCTCCTCGTCGACAGGGGGGCAAGAAACTTTCTCTGTTTCCTTCTCAGGTGTCTCCACGTCGGCAGGGGGACTAGAAGCTTCATCTGCTGCCTTCTCAGGTATCGCCTCCTCAGCATGGGGACTAGAAACTTTCTCTGCCGTCTTCTCAGGTATCACCTCATCAGCATGCGGACTAGAAACTTCCTCTTTTACCTTCTCAAGTGTCTCCTCGCCGGCAGGGGCATTAGAAACTTTCTCTGCTGCTGCCGTCTCAGGTGTCTCCTCGTCGGCAGGAGCACTAGAAACTTTCTCTGCTGCTGCCGTCTCAAGTGTCTCCTCGTCGGCAGGGGCACTAGAAACTTTCTCTGTTGCTGCCGTCTCAAGTGTCTGCTCGTCAGCAAGGGGACTAGAAACTTCCTCTTTTACCTTCAAAAGTGTCTCCTCGTCGGCAGGGGCAAGTGAAACTTCATCTGCTGCCACCTCAGGTATCGCCTCATCAGCATGGGGACTAGAAACTTTGTCTGCTGCCTCCTCAGGTATCACCTCATCAGCATTGGGACTGGAAACTCTCTCTGCTGCCTTCTCAGGTATCGCCTCATCAGCAGGGGCACTGGAAACTTCAACTGCTGCCTTCTCGGGTACCACCTCATCAGCATTGGGACTAGAAACTTTCTCTGCTGCCTCCTCGGGTATCGCCTCATCGGCACTGGGACTAGAAACTTTCTCTGCTGCCTCCTCAGGTATCACCTCATCGTCAGCATGAGGACTAGACACTTTGTCTGCTGCCTCCTCGGGCACCTCCATGTCAGCATGAGGACTAGAAACATTGTCTGTTGCCTTCTCAGGTATCTCCTCGACAGCATGAGGACTAGAAATTTTGTCTGCTGCTGCTTCCTCAGGTATCTCTTCGTCAGCATTGGGACTAGAAACTTTGTCTGCTGCTGCCTTCTCAGGTATCTCCTCGTCAGCATGGGGACTAGAAGCACGGCAGTCTGCGTTGGCTGCCTCCTCCACATCAGAAGTACAGGCACGAGCGCTCTTCAGGAAATCAGTCAAGAAGCTAGCGCTTGTAGGGGCGATCTTCCCCATCTTCTCAGCATCACTTGCTCCGACACAAAGCTGTGACAGCATTTCACCACAAGACGGAGAGCCTTCTGCCACGGCACCTTTCTTGCCCTTATCCGGCTTAACAGAGCGTGGAGACTTGTCTGGAACAGTCACTTCACTGTTTATGGCCCTACGCGATCTCGTCTGAGAAGCTTCACCGTTAGCTTTGACAACAGGGGTTTCCTGTGGCTTCGGTTCAGCAGCTTTGCGCCTTGCGGACCTCTTGGAAGACGTATCGCCTGATATGCCACCATTGGCTTTGACAACAGGAGATGCCTGTGACTTCTGCCCAGCAGCTTTGCGCTTCACTTCTCGAGCTTTCGTGGAACCCTTGGGAGAAACAGGCTGTGGCTGGGAAGACAAATCCCCCAATGTGTCGAGCTTCTTTCGTTTCCTGGTGTGCATTGAATCCTTCATATCACGGTCATCAGGACCCTCTGGTTCCTCAGTTGATTCAGGCAGAGAACCTTTCCCCTTAGTCTTTGATGAACCCTTTGTAACACGGTCAGGATCCTCAATTGATTCAGGCAGAGAGCGTTTACCCCTAGTCTTCGCTGTACCCTTTGTGCCGCGGTCAGGATCCTGAGGTTTCTCAGCTGATGCAGGCAAAGAACGCTTCCCTCTAGTCTTCATTGCATCATTTTTATCACGGTCTGGGTCCTCAGGTTCCTCGGCTGAAGAAGGCAAAGAACTTTTTCTTCTAGCCTTCACTGTACTTCTCGTATCACGCTCAGGTTTCTCGGTCGATGCGGCCACAGAACGCTTCTCTCTGGTCTTAATTGTATCCTTATCACGGCCTGGATCCTCAGGTGTCTCAGTAGAAGCAGGCAAAGAACGCTTCCCTCTGGTGTTCGGTGTAGCCTCAGGTTTCAGGACTGAAGAAGGCAAGGGACGCTCCGCTCGAGCCTTGCTCTTACCACCTGCTGAAGGGTTAGGGGTAGCTGTCTCTGCCAGAAGTTCAATAAGCGTCTTCTTCTTCCTGCCAAGCTCTGAGACTGCGAAGGGCGCATTCTCTGTTGCTGAGTGTACATCAAGGTGCAACCTTTTCTTGAGAGGAGAAACTGTAAGTCCATTCCCATCCTTTGTGATTGTGGTTTTATCCTTGTGGCGTGCAGAGCCCGCTCTATGCCCTAGATTGTTCTCCTTGGGCAAAGCAGCATCTTTATCTTTTACCTTTGTGGTTTCACCAGCATCCTTCTTCCTCGGCCATTTCATAACCTCCAAAGCCTCTACAATCTTGTGGCTGGACCTTAGCCTACGCCCTGATTTTCTCTCACTCAACATGCCATCCACAGCATCCATGGAGGTGTCTATGATCCTGTTACTGGCTGAACTCTTCTTACTGGACTTCCTTTTCTTGCTCGGTGTATCATCTGCCACCACTCTACTCAGCATTGAACTGTCAGTACCAGTGGCCTTTTCCTTTGCAGGCCCTGGCAGAGACTCTTTCTTATCTGCGTCTTTCTTCTTCTTCTTTGCCGACCTCGTACTGATCTTGGAATTTGTTTCCTTGCTCAACGCACCATCTGTCGCCCCTCCACTGGGCATAGAGCTGTCCTCATTCTCAGCACCTTCCTTTGCAGGATCTGGTAGAGACTCTTTTTTACCTGCGTCTTTCTTCTTCTTCTTTGCCGACCTTGTACTGCTCTTGGAATTCGTTTCCTTGCTCAATGCACCATCTATCGCCTCTGCACTGGGCATAGAGCTGTCCTCATCCTCGGCAACTTCCTTTGCAGGCTCTGGTAGAGACTCATTCTTATCTGCATCTTTCTTCTTGGTCTTTGCTGAACCCTTACTTTTCTTCGACTTTCTTCCCTTGCTCACTGTGTCATCTGTCGCCTCTGCACTGGGCATAGAGCTGTCCTCGTTCTCGGCCACTTCCTTTGCAGGCTCAGTTACAGACTCTGTCTTATCTGCGTCCTTGGAGGTGTCGTTCTTCTTTGTCTTTCCTGAACTCCTAGTAGCTCTTTTTGACTTCTTTCCCTTGCTCAATGTATCATCTGCCGCCCCGCTGCTGGGCATAGAGCTGTCCTCATCCATATCATCTTCTTTTGCAGGCTCTGCCTCTGGTAGAGGCTCGCCCTTATCGGCTGCGTCTTTGGAGGTGTCTTTCTTCTTGCTCTCTGCTGCACTCCTGCTAACTCTCTTCGACTTCCTTTGCTTGCTCAATGTATCATCTGTCGCCTCCACACTCGGCATAGAGCTGTCCCCATTCACATCATCTTCTTTGGCAGGCTCTGCCTCTGGCAGAGACTCGCCCTTACCTGCCGCGTCTTTGGAGGTGTCTTTCTTCTTTTTATCAGCTGAAGTCTTGCTACCTCTCTTTGACTTCCTTTGCTTGGTACTGGGCATAGGAGGGGTGTCCTCAACCATGGCGGCATCTTTGTTTGCAGGAGCTTCTCCCTTATCCGGTGCATCTTCGGAGGTGTCCATGATCCTGTCCCTGGGCATAGGAGGGCTGTCCTCAACATCAATGGCCACTTCTGGTTCCTTTGCAGCAGCATCTCTCTCACGCGATGAGCTCTCGCCACGCCTCCTTGATTTCTTCTCCTCCTTGGTCGGAGCATCATCAATGGCCTCTTCTTGTTCCTCTGCAGGAGCATCTTTCTTGCGCGATGAGCTCTCGCCGTGCCTCGATCTCTTCTCCTTGGCCGGAGCATTGCCATCCCCGCCGCCCTTCTCCTCCGTCCTCTTCCTCTTTGTCTGTTGTGTTGCTGCCACATCAGCATCAGCATCAGCATCAGCATCAGCATCAGCCTCAGGAGCAACGGCAGCAGCAACATCCTCAATCCCCTGGAAGATGACAAACTCAGGAAGCTCCATTGGACACCTCAACCGGTTGAAAGACCTGAGCTGCGCCATGGCGGTGGCAAGGTCGAGACGATCGGCGCCGGCCAGCGGGCTCCTCCCCAGCGCCGAAATGTAGTCGACGAACGGCTTGGCACGGAACGTGTCCCTCATGTACACCTCGTCCACCACGGCGCCGTAGGCCCCTTCCCTGATCCCTGAGTTGTGAATCTGCTGCTTCCTGGCGACGGCGGGCGGGGAGCAGGAGCAGGAGAGGCCGGCCTCGATGCGGCGGGTGACCTCCTGCAGCGCGGCGTCGACAGAGGCGACGTAGCTGGAGACGGTGCTCTGGGCGGCGAGGCGGGGGAAGTGGGCGCGGAAGGGGCGCAGCGCGGAGGGGTCCATCCAGGCGAAGGTCCGGTCCCAGAAGTAGGCGACGAGGGGCGCCCCCGGCCTGGCGTGCCGGAGCGCGAGCTCGGAGGCGTCGGCGGCGTCGAAGACCTGGGCCGGCCACCAGGGGTGGCTCCGCACCTTGCACCACACCACGTCGGGCGGCGCGAACCCCTGCTGCCCCTCCTCGTCCTGGAACGCGCAGTCGTACCGCGGGCGCGCGCCGGCGCCGTCCTCCTGCTCGCCGCCGCCCTCCTTGTGCAGCTTGGCGCGGGCGCGGCGGGGGCTCTTGAGGACCTCCTCCACCTCCGGGCGCATGACGCGGATGCGCGATGGGCGGGCGGGGGCCTGCGCGGCCATGGCGGCTGCGCGAAAAGAAGCAAGACGGACAGGGGTTAGGGCACGGCGCGCTGGGGTTTGTTCCGTACAAAAGAAAAAGGCGCGATTTTTCGCCGTGCTTTCATTCCGAGGAGGGAGGGAGGGAGGGAGGAGAGGCAAAGGGCTTACCGTCGGGGAGATCTCGGCCGCCGGGGATCTCGCCGGAGGCGGGGGCGGGGGCGGGGGCGGGGGTGGATGGCAGCTGGCTGGCTGGAATGGGGAATCAATCGGGGGAGAATGGATGGGAACACAGAGCCTATAGAGAGGAGGAACAGCAACAGCAATACTTGGAGGGTTTGGGGAATTCCTGTTAGGACAAAGGGGCCACTGGTAAATAATCCCACCCTGGCTCTGCCTCTGCTTCATTTTGCAATTTGGCCTCCTTCTTTCTCCTGTATTTTTAAAAAGGGGTGTTCAATCACACCAAAAACATGATGCCTCCCTATTCCTGCCTGGTGATGGAATCTCTTCCTTTTTCTTTCATTTAAAGTGAAGAAAGAAATGTAGTAAATGAATTATCCCGAAATGAGATATTCGTGTGTGCGGCGCGATATAATTAAGGATACACGCTATGTATAGCATTTATTGATTCCAGCTGGGAACAGATATGCAACGTAATTTGTCCGATGCCGATGAAAGGGCGGTGTGTATTGACTCCAGTAGTATCATATGCGACAATAATTTGTTTGTCTGAGACGGATGAACGGACGGTGTGTATCGATTCCAGTTGTATCATACTCGGCAATAATCTGTCCGATACGGATGAAGGAACGGTGTATATCGATATCGGCAGTATCAAGTTTTTGTCACCCACACGGTGTATGCACCATTGCAAGCGTATACGGCGATTGTTTCCTGGCATTGTGTTTTACTGCTTCACTTTTCTTCCTTCACCATCCACCATAAGAAAATGTTTGATACTTTTGTTGAGAAACTAACGAAGAGGGGTAGCTTGTTACGGATTTTGCTAGTGATTGTTCATGAGACTCTTTGACATTGGCTCAGATCATTGCATTTTTTATCTCCTTGTCGTACTCTTCAACGGTCTTTGGTCCCTTGATTTAACACTTGGAGCTTCTTGAAGATGTCACGAGCATAGTGCTTGGGCACAAATCTCGCTCTCATGATTCATCGCAAGTAGCAATAGCTTTCTCCTTGCTTTTGTCAAAGTTCTTGTGTTTGTTTCCACCATATGAGTGCGTGGTCGTCGAACTCAAGCGATGACATGGAAATGTTCTTCGGCTCGTCAAAGTTATACACCTGGAAGATCTTGTCCGTCTTGAGGGCACAAGAGATGTAATCATTGGGGTAGATGATGCCGGAGAACTTAGGCATTGTGAACTTAACCTTCCCGAAGCATTCCTCATTGTCTTGAAGGTGGTGTGGTCTTGGAGGTTGCGAATTTGAAGTTGCACTTGGCGTTGATGAGGTGGGTTTTCTTCATGTTCTTCATTGTTTGCCTCATGATCCATGCGAGATGTGTTGGCCATGCGCCGCATGTCATGACGTTGTTCTGCGTGAGCTTCTTCCTCTTGTCGTGCTTCTCGTGCTCGATGTTGTTGTTCGTTCGATCAATTGATGTGTGAGAGCACGAAGGTGTCATTACAATTGCGTTGCTTCGTCGGTGCGACGAGCTTCTTCTTGGTGATGTGCATTGCATTCTTCATCTTCTAGGCGGCACACTTCTTGTTGCTGACTTTGTTCTTCTTTTTGATGGACTTTTTCTGCCCGGCCATCAGGGGCATGTTGTTCGTGAGCTTCACGTTCATGGTGTTCATGGTCAAGGATGCGGTCTATCAGTCCATTGCCCCGACGAGGAGGTGGAACTTGGTTTTCATGGTGGCGTACAACTGTGACAACTAGTATGAGAGAGCACTATGATGAATACCACGACATGACTGCTCAAGCTCACTCATCCAGACAGGCTCACTATGGACTTGATGGGATGCAAGAGAGATGGTCCAGTTGGACTTAAGATATGGTCAAGGATGGAGGGACCCGGGGTCAGCTGTTGGTGGCCATGACGCAGCCAGGTCAAGGTGACACAATGTCTCAAAGGTTGTCATCAACTACAACCTATAGCGGGGGGTCGCAGGAGTCAACAAACAGCGTCTGAAGGAGGTCTCTCAGAGTCACTACCTATAGGGTGGGAGAAAATACATGTAAGGGCTAGGCTAGCTGAAATTATACCGAATTAATACACATGAAGAACTCAAGAGCAAGAGTAGGGTGTTACACCTCGCCTGTGGCCCGAGCATGGGTAATTTTTCCTCCCTGTGTCGTGTGGAGTGAGTGGAGTGTTTTAACCCCTGGACGAACTATCTAGGAGTTGACCGTAGATCTTATCTCCGCAATCACCTGTCGACGGGATGGTTATAAGAACAACTACTATATAGTGTTTAAAAGTAGGGAGGAGTCGGATATGATTACTCCAAGTTCATACTCAAAGAAAAGAGCAATCATGACGTAGGCAAGGGGGCAGGTCAGATCGGATGAGCGGATTGAAGAACCTGATAATGTTTATCTAGTTAGTTGTCATTGTGGTGTTGATGTTATCTTGTGCCAGGTTAGTACATCAGGCTGAATGTTAGTTCTTTTCAGACATCATTACGTTCCACTTCTCTGCTTTATCTTCTATGTATTGTCTTCACGTCTATGCAGACTACTAGCATAATTTTAGTTGTATTGTGTAGTAATAACCTGCTACAACTTCCGGTGTCGGGCACGGGGGTATGACCTTTGTGAAATACATTGCATTACAACTTAAGAATTTTGGGTCAACTATGTATATTATTAGCAGCCACTGAGATTTTTTATGTGTCATGCAGATGATGATCGGTAGACCTTGAAGCAGGCCACCATGCATCACCGAGTAGCTGCAGAGATTGCATCACCTGGCTGAGACAACACATAGATAAGCAGAGGATGAAAAACTTGTACACCTTATGTACTATTTCAATGTTATTGTATCATGTGAACTTGTAAAAAAAATTGTACTATGGGTACTGCAATGAAAGATATGGTGTCTTTGTACCTTTATATTACAGTGTTTTATTTTGACTATCATTAGTAGGGGTACGTACCTAACAAGAAATAGTTAGATCCTTGCCATAACAAATGGAGGCGGTTATTTGTACTAAACCGCTTGCGACACGTAAACATTGGAAGTGTTTATGCATTGCATTGTCAACGATATTGTAGGCGGTTTCTAAATTGTTGGCCGTGCGGAGTATTAGCGACACAAGCTTTGAGGTGGATTCGGGAACCACTGTCGGTCCATCTAACTAAACTGCCTCCAAACCCTAATTCTGTACCAGTGTGGTGCATCCGGGACAATGTCGTCGGGAATGAGCGGTGGAGCAGCTGGCTCAGTTAACGAATCTGGACGCGATGTAGTTGACACATTCTTCTTCTTCAAAGTTCACGATGACTGTATCAGCAGAAGACCTGTAATTGAGGAAGCCGGTGACGGAGTGCAAAGCTATTTCATATCATCAGGAGGAGAAGTGGAGCACTCATAGTGCTCTTCATATCCAATATCAAAAAAGTTCTTGCATAGTCTTCTGAAATGACATACTAGCCCAAGTGCGATGAAATGTTGCGTGCCCGACATAAGCGTTCTAGATAGAAAGCTTTCACACTTTTTGTGGACATGAAGACTTTGTTGAGTCTGTTGACGAGACCACTCATGATGCCTATCATATTTCTGCTGAAGACTTGTGAGAAGTTCATTATCAATCACCACCCTTGTCTTTTTGCACTGAGAAACAAAAGTGTCAATAGTCTCTGTAGTTTTGATGCTTTCTTGTGCGGATTGTGGGACTAGCCAGTCAATTTTTCATAAGCATTTTCTTTACCTATGGCACCTTGCAAGGCATTTTCTTTAGTAGAAGGAAGGTGAAGAAATGAGTAGTGCAGTGTTGCGAGTGGAATCTTTCAAAATAGGGTGAGCCTATCTTTTTGTGTGAAATTTTGAATTATGCAAGTAAAAAATCAAAACAAGTCTAGAAAGATGAGGGGAAGGGGCTTCAAATTGTGGCAACCCTACTCATGATACCAAATGGTAAGGGGCAAACCGTTGGGTGGCCCAATTTTCACGATTTAAAGGTGGACTTGAGGTGAAAAACTTCATGAACTCAAATAACAATACTCGAAAGAAACACTCACAAGGACAAGATTCACACCAAAGTTACTCAAAACTCAAGTCAATGCAATATACACCTCAAGATCCAAGAACAACAAAGGCAAATAGATAAGTAGGCTAGTTCATCCCAAAATCTCTAGGAGAAATGGAGGTCTTGAGAGATAGATATTCTCCAACTTGTAGGAAGCGGAGGTCTTGTAATCAGAAGGATGCTTCTCCCAAAAGAGGTCTTAAACTAAAGTCAAACGCTGGGTATTGCTGGTTTTGCTAGCGATTAGCCGATTACGGGTTGAAGGGAAATCAAATAGCAGCATCGTCTTTGATGAAAGGTCAAGAATAATCAAAGTGAAATGTGCCACAAAGAAAAGGAAAAAAGAATCAAGTGAAAGTGGGCTAGAGAGATATTTGAGTGACTAAGAGGAGCGCAGCACCAATATGCAAAGTGGCATGCATCAATTCACTTACTAGTAGTCAGCACATGTGCTCAGGATTACCAGAATCAACTCATTAACTAGTGGAGTACTAGTACAAAAACCATGCATGTCAGGAGTAGTAGTACACAAAGATTGGAATTCCGACGATTAAAACAAGACGTTAAGGCGGTACAATCTCATCCATTACTGCTTTATAGTAGATGTGGTACGTACAAACATGTCATTCATTTCCCTTAAGAATGATGGTGCTCCTCAACTTGCAAGAAAATGCTACATCCGTTGGGTGATAGACTCTCCTCTTGATTTTTTTTTACTACACCCAATCAATAGAAAATCAAGTGCACCCGCAAAAAAAGAAATCAAGTGATGATACGTACGTATCACACAGCCGAAATGGATCGACCAACACAACAAACAAAACTATCCCTGTTCCTTTCCATCCGTACAAATGTCAACCTTATTGCTCTCTTTCTTTCTTTGAGACATCTTCAGAGATCCAAGCTACTAGCACTAGTATAGTAATAAATTGTTGTACGTTGGGATCAGCGTAAAGAGAAAGCTGCTAGTCCATAAAGGATTACCTCTGTCCTAAAATTCTTGACTTAGATTTGTCTAGATACATCCCAAGAGAGGAGTTTTGGGACGAAAGGGGTAACTCATGATTGACCCCTCAAGCCGACAAACGAGTCGAAAAAGAAGCAAGGATGAGTTGGTAAATTCGTTTCCTCCGCGCATGCATTTCTTTGTTGCTTCAAACACCAGTGCATGTTTTCTAATAGGAGTATGTTTTTCCATCTGGAATCGGAACCATTAGATTCACGTCCAGACAGGCTTTCAGTTTTATCACATAAACCACATACAAGTATGAACATAGTAGTAATTATATGTCTGTCTCAACAAAATATGGGCTTATATTTTGGCAATGTATGTATTAGTTGGGTTTGATATTTATGAGTGAAGTAATTCTGTGACCCACAACACAATGATACAACTCAAGTGCAGATTAGTAAAAGAAGAAGAAAAAAAAAAGGTGATCAAAGCAAGCAAATTGGCACCAAAGTAATCCTGAAGGAACTTCACCTTGTGGTGTAGCAGAGGAGAAACATGAAAGCATAGGTTAAAAAGATATAGCCACAGAATTAATGTGTGTGACTAAAGATATCTTCATTTGAAAACAAATTAATGAAACCTACAGCACACATACATGGTGGGGAGCCAGCTGTGGCCTACTTGTAACGGAACCACTGGACGAGGACGGTATCAAAAAGGAAATGAACTACTTCCCCTCGACTTCTCTCTTGCTCTCACCTACCCCTTCTCCTTCTTCCTCACCCCGATCCCCTTTCTCATCTCTCCCCAAATCCCTCTAGATCGGGGCGTGACAATCTGGTATTCAGAGCCCATTTTCCCCCCGCCGTTGGCTGCCGATCGATCGGTAACATCCACCGGGTCAGGTGCGCGCCGCTCCGGCGAGCTCGCACAAAATCCTGCCCGGGGTTCGATCTGATCTTGCGAAACCACGACACCACCATCCAAGCCCTCGCCGCAGACCCGCCGCGTGCTCGACGCCATGTCGGAGACCACGAACAAGTTGCAAAACTTGCTCGAGTCCGTCATCCGCCGCCTCGACGCAAATCAGAAGACTGCCGACGAACGCCACCAGGCGCAGGTCGCCTACAACGACCAAGTCTCCGCTGAGCTCAAGCTCCTGTCCAAGCAGATCGACCTCACGCAAGCCGATGTGGACGAGGCCCGCAAGGGCGCGCCGACCGTTGATCCCGCAGCAACCGTCTCCGAAGCTGCATCTCCATCGGGCGTCACGGCCACCGCGGACTCCTCCGCGCGCCCTCCACCACCCCCACCACCACCACCGAGTCGCCCTCCGCCGCTGCCCCTCTACACAGATGGTGCAGCACAGCTTCCGTTCACCCGCCTCGTCAACCACGGTCCGCCACTGCTCACCGCGCGGTCACCATCGTCCTCGAAGCTCGACCGCCACGGTGACCACTACATCAAGCTGCCCAAGCATGATTTCCCGCGGTTCGACGGCGACGCCCCGCACATCTGGCTGGACCACTGCACCACCTACTTCGAGCTGTACCGCGTGCCACAACACAGCTGGGTCACCACCGCGGCGATGTACATGGACGGCCTGACCGCAATGTGGCTCCAGGCCTATCGACAGACGCACCCTGGGGTCAGTTGGCAACGATTCAGAGCTGCAGTGCAAGAGGAATTTGGTCCAGAGGAGTTCGAGGTTCAGATGCACAACTTCATTCAGTTAAGGTAGACAAGCAGTGTTCAGGATTATCGCCATCAGTTCGAGACAGCCATGTACCATTTGCTAGCTCTGGATCCGACCTTGAGCACCAAATTCTTCATCTCACAGTTTCTGATCGGCCTCAAGGACGAGCTGCGCCTCGGCGTCCGATTACAAGCACCTACCAGCATCACTCGAGCCGCCGTGTTTGCTCGTATTCAGGAAGAAGAGTTGGAGAAGCAGTGCACAGCGCGTCCACGCATTACACCAGTTGGGAGACCACCACCAGCTGCACCACCACCAGCCGCTGCTCCAGTCCGCGCCGCACCTGCACCACGACAAGGGGGCGATGATTATGCATGGGAGCGCCAACTGCGCGAGTTTAGAAGAGCGAACGACCTCTGTTTTCGCTGTGGGGACAAGTACTCCAGAGAGCATCAGTGCAAACACACCGGCCAGATCCTGATGATTGAGGTCGGCGACTTCGGCGAGATCCTTTCTGACGACACAGTCCACACCCTGCAATTGCTTGATGCATCGGCACCACAAGAACCTGAATGCTGCTCCTTATCCCAGCAAGCGCTCTCTGGGGAGGAAACACCATCCACAATTCGTCTCCGAGCTCAAGTGGGCAATCAAATTATGTTGCTCTTGGTTGATTCTGGAAGCACGCACAGTTTTATCAGTGAAGCTTTTCTCTCGCGTCTGACAGTTCGGACAGAACAAATGCCCCCAGTTTCAGTTTGAGTGGCAAATGGGCAACGACTCCGATGCACTCAAATCATGCGAGCATTAACTTGGGAAGTGCCTGGACATACATTTCACACGGATCTACGCATCCTTCCACTAGATGCTTATGATGGAGTGCTGGGCATAGACTGGTTATCAGCTCATAGTCCCATGAACTGTCACTGGCAACACAAGACCATCGAGTTTGAAACCCAGGGCAAGTGCGTACACTTACAAGGAGTGCGCACCTCTGACTTGCCTCCAATATCCCAGCTCGACGCGTATGACCTGCACCGAATGGAAGTGCCTAATGATATCTGGACTGCAGCCTTGGTTACTGTGGAAACAATGGGAAAAACTAACCCTGAACCAGTTTCGGCCAATATTCAGAAACTCTTATCTGAATATGAGGACGTGTTCTCTGAACCCAAAACCCTTCCGCCCAAGAGGCAATGTGATCATGCCGTCAACCTAGAGCCCGACACTGCTCCAATTAACACGAGGCCATACCGCTACTCACCAGCTCAAAAGGACGAGATCGAGAAACAGGTCCAAGAGATGCTTCAATCTGGGGTGATAGCGCACAGTCTGAGCCCGTACGTAGTGCCAGTGCTGTTGGTCAAGAAAAAAGACGGCAGTTGGCGTTTTTGCGTGGATTTCCGGCGTTTGAACACGGCGACAGTGAAGAACAAATTCCCGCTACCAGTGGTCGATGAGCTGCTCGACGAACTGGGCGGTGCAGCCTACTTTTCCAAGATCGATCTCCGCGCCGGTTATCATCAGATTCGCATGCGCGAGGAGGACGAAGAGAAAACGACATTTAAAACACACCACGGGCATTATCACTTTAGAGTGATGCCGTTCGGTCTCTGCAACGCCCCGGCTACGTTTCAGTGCCTCATGAACTCTGTGTTCGGCCGACATATCCGTAAGTTTATCATCATATTCCTCGATGACATACTGGTCTTTAGCTTTGATCTCCAGGAATACGAGGAACACCTGCGCATCGTCCTCAACCTGCTCCGCGAACACCAGCTGTACGCGAAGGCCTCCAAGTGCTCGTTCGCACAACAGAAGATTGAGTACCTGGGGCACGTCATCTCCAAGAATGGTGTGGCCACTGACAAGAGCAAGACCAGTGCCATGAGTGCATGGCCCGTGCCCACTACGCCCACCGAGCTGCGCGGCTTCCTCGGCCTGACCGGCCACTATCGCAAGTTTGTGCCCCATTACAGCATCACCGCGAAGCCGCTCACGCGCCTGCTCACCAAGAAGGGGTTTCTCTGGGACGACAAGGCGTAGACAGCGTTCGAGATGCTCAAGCAGGCCATGGTGAGCACGCCCGTCCTCGCGCTCCCCAACTTCAAGCGCCCGTTCTCCATTGAGACGGATGCATGCGACACTGGCGTGGGAGCAGTATTGGTCTAAGATGGGCACCCCGTCGCGTACCTGAGCAAGGCCCTGGGCGTGCGCAACCAGAAGCTTTTGGCCTACGAGAAGGAATTCCTGGCGGTCATGATGACCATCGACAAGTGGCGACCGTACCTCCAGCGCGCCCCGTTCGAAATCCTCACCGACCACAAGAGTTTGTGTTCGCTTGGAGACCAACAACTCGTCACCGATCTTCAGCACAAAGAAATGTCCAAGATGGTGGGGTTGCAGTTCACGTTTCGCTACAAGAAGGGCACGAACAATGGCGCGGCTGATGCGCTCTCCAGGGTGGGGCATCTTCTGTCGCTGGATGCTCTGTCTGTGTGTCAACCTCAATGGCTGCAAGAGGTGGCCAATTCGTACGAAACGGACGCCGATGCGCAAGAACTACTCACTAAGCTCGCGCTCTGTTACACTGACGACCAGGGCCGCACCCTGCAGCAAGGTGTGATCAGGCAACGGGGACGGGTGTGGATCGGCGCCAACACCGTGCTTCAGACGAAGCTCATCGCCGCGCTGCACCACAGCGTCGTCGGGGGACACTCCGACGCCACAGCCACATACCACCGGGTGCGCAAGTTATTCGCCTGGACCGGCCTGAAGTGCGTTGTCGAAGATTTCGTCAGGCAGTGCAGCATATGCCAGCACGCGAAGCACGAGCAAACGCACCAGGCCGGCAAGCTGCAACCACTCCCAATTCCTCAAGAGCCCTGGCAGGAGATCACCATGGACTTCGTCGAGGGGCTGCCCAAGTCCGATGGCTTTCACGCGATCATGGTCGCCGTCGACCGGCTCACCAAGTACGCTCACTTTGTCCCTCTCCACCACCCCTTCAACGCCGCTCAGGTAGCCAGATCCTTCTGGGACAACATCATCCGTCTCCACAGCGTGCCGCACTCCATCGTCTCCGACCGCGACAAAGTGTTCACCAGCGCCATGTGGCGCGAGATCCTCAACACCGCGGGCACCAAGCTCCTGTACTCCACGGCGTACCATCCCTAGACGGACGGGCAGACGGAGCGCGTTAACCAGTGCTTGGAGATGTATCTGCGGTGCTCCGTCCACGACACACCTAAGCAATGGCGCCAGTGGCTCTCTGCAGCGGAGTTCTGGTACAACTCGTCGCACCACGCCTCCCTCAACTGCTCCCCATTCAAGGCGCTATACGGCAGGGAGCCCAACCTCAGCGGCATGCCAGCGGTCCACTCCAACATACCCACGGATGCGCCACGCGAGGAGATTGATTGGGTCGCACACACGGAGTTGCTGCGCGCCCAGCTCGCGCGCGCCCAAGCGCGTTTCAAGAAACAAGTAGATCGCCACCGTGCCGAGCGCGCCTTCGACATGGGCGAACAGGTCCTCCTCAAGCTTCAACCGTACGCCCAGTCCTCCATCGCCAACCGCCCCTACCGCAAGCTGGCGTACAAGTTCTTCGGTCCCTTCACGGTGATGGATCGCGTCGGCACCTTGGCGTACCGCCTGAACTTGCCGTCGGACAGCCGCATCCACCCCGTGTTCCACGTCTCGCAACTCAAGCCGTTCATCCCCGACTACACTCCGGTCTTCGCTGAGCTGCCCAAGATACCGGACCTCATGGCCGCGGACCGCGTTTCGATCGCCGTCCTGGACCGCCGCATGATGAAGAAAGGAGACGCCCCAGTCGTCCAAGTATAGGTGCAGTGGAGCACCATGCCGTCGTCGGCGGCTACCTGGGAAGACTACTACGTGCTACGGCAACGCTACTCGGACGCACCCATCTGGATGGAGGAAGATCAAGCAGCTCAAGAGGGGGCAAATGTCACGCCCGCAGTTCAGCCTGCAGCGGACTAACCAGTGCAAGTGCAGCTAGCCACTTGCAATGACCAAGTCATCGTGGGTTCCAGCGGCCAAGTGTTTGCGTGCGTATTAAGCCAAGTGTTGGCGTGTGTGGGGAGCCAGTTGTGGCCTTGATACGTCTCCGTCGTATATACTTTTCCAAACACTTTTGCCCTTGTTTTGGACTCTAACTTTCAAGATTTGAATGGAATTAACCCGGACTGACGCTATTTTCAGCAGAATTACCATGGTGTTATTTATGTGCAGAAACAAACATTCTCGGAATGACCTGAAACTTCACAGAGCAACTTTTTGGAAAATATAAAAAATACCTGCAAAAGATGAAGGCCAGGGGGCCCACCACCTGTCCACGAGGGTGGGGGGTGCGCCTGCCCCCCTAGGGCGCGCCCCCTACCTTGTGGGCCTCTCGGTGCCTCTCCGACTCCAACTCCAACTCTATATATTGTGTTTCGGGGAGAAAAAAAATCGGAGAGAAGGATTCATCGCGTTTTACAATACGGAGCCGCCGCCAAGCCCTAAAAGCTCTCGGGAGGGCTGATCTGGAGTCTGTTTGGGGCTCCGAAGAGGGGAATCCGTCGCCATCGTCATCGTCAACCATCCTCGATCGCCAATTTCATGATGCTCACCGTTGTGTGTGAGTAATTCCATCGTAGGCTTGCTAGACGGTGATGGGTTGGATGAGATTTATCATGTAATCGAGTTAGTTTTGTTAGGGTTTGATTCCTAGTATCCATTATGTTCTGAGATTGATGTTGCTATGACTTTGCTATGCTTAATGCTTGTCACTAGGGCCCGAGTGCCATGATTTCAGATCTGAACCTATTATGTTTTCATCAATATATGAGAGTTCTTGATCCTATCTTGCAAGTCTATAGTCACCTATTATGTGTTATGATCCGTTAACCCCGAAGTGACAATAATCAGGATACTTACCGGTGATGACCGTAGTTTGAGGAGTTCATGTATTCACTATGTGTTAATGCTTTGTTTCGGTACTCTATTAAAAGGAGGCCTTAATATCCCTTAGTTTCCGTAAGGACCCCGCTGCCACGGGAGGATAGGACAAAAGATGTCATGCAAGTTCTTTTCCATAAGCATGTATGACTATATTCAGAATACATGCCTACATTACATTGATGAACTGGAGCTAGTTCTGTGTCACCCTAGGTTATGACTGTTACATGATGAACCGCATCCGGCATAATTCTCTATCACCGATCCATTGCCTACGAGCTTTCCATATATTGTTCTTCACTTATTTACTTTTTCGTTGTTATTGCTATCATCACTACAAAATACGAAAAACATTACTTTTACTACCGTTACCTTTTGCTAATGTTACCACTACTATCATATTACTTTGCTACTAAACACTTTGCTGCAGATATTAAGTTTCCAGGTGTGGTTGAATTGGCAACTCAGCTGCTAATAGTTGAGAATATTCTTTGGCTCCCCTTGTGTCGAATCAATAAATTTGGGTTGAATACTCTACCCTCAAAAACTGTTGCTATCCCCTATACTTGTGAGTTATCAAGACTGTTTTCTGGCGCCGTTGCCGGGGAGCATAGCTCTATTCTTTGAGTCACTTGGGATATATATCTGCTTATCATTATGAAGAACTTGAGAGATCCAAAAACCAAGATCTATCCCTCAACTACGAGGGGAGGTAAGGAACTGCCATCTAGCTCTGCACTTGATTCAGCTTCTGTTTTGAGTAGGCTTGCGACACCTAAACCTGCTTCTGCTATTCGTTCTGATATGTTGCAGGTTATTGATGATGCCACTTCTGCTATGCATGATACTTATGATGAAACTACTTCTATGCTTGATACTACCGTGCCACTTGGTGAATTTCTTGATGAACAACTTGCTAGGGCTAGAGAGATTGAAAATATTTAATCTGATAATACTGATGAAAGTGATGATGAAGAATCACTTGTTATTCCTAAGGGTTATGTTTTTGATCAAGAAGCTTCCTTAGATATTTTAGCTTGCAAAGATAGATATGAACTCAAAAGGTTATTAGCTAAATGGAATAAGCAATCTCTAAATGCTAGAATGAAACCTGACCCTGCTTTTACTACTTCACCTATCGGTGTTACTGATAAGGATTATGAATTCTCTGTTGATCCTGATATAATTACTTTGGTTGAATCCGATCCTTTTCATGGTTATGAATCTGAAACTGTTGTGGCACATCTTACTAAACTGAATGATATAGCCACCCTGTTCACTAAAGATGAGAGAACTCGTTACTTTTATATCCTTAAAATATTTCTGTTCTCATTAAAGGGTGATGCTAAGATATGGTTTAATTCTCCTGATCCTGGTTGTGTGCGTAGTCCCCAGGATATGATTTATTACTTCTCTGCTAAATATTTCCCTGCTCATAAGAAACAAGCTGCTTTAAGGGATATATATAATTTTGTGCAAATTGAAGAAGAGAGTCTCCCACAAGCTTGGGGGAGGCTTCTCCAATTACTTAATGCTTTGCCTGATCATCCTCTTAAGAAAAATGAAATACTTGATATCTTTTATAATGGACTAACCGATGCCTCCAGAGATTACCTGGATAGTTGTGCTGGTTCTGTTTTCAGGGAAAGAACACCGGATGAAGCTGAAATTCTATTGAATAATATGTTGACAAATGAAAATAATTGGACACCTCCGGAGCCAGTTCCTGAGCCTATTCCTAAACCAACTCCGAAGAAGAGGGGTATTCTATTTCTCGGTCCTGAAGATATGCAAGAGGCAAAGAAATCTATGAAAGAAAAGGGTATTAAAGCTGAAGATGTTAAGAATTTACCTCCTATTGAAGAAATACATGGTCTTAATTTACCACCTACTGAAGAAACATATGATCTTAATCCTTTACCTATTGAAGAAACTCATGGTCTTGATAACCCTACATAGGTAGTAAAGGTAAATTCTCTCTATAGATACGATAAAGCTGAAATCCCATTTACTAAATTTGCTAGCCCATGCTTAGATGAGTTTGATAAATTTATGGCTAAGCAAGAAGATTTTAATGCTTATTTTGGTAGACAATTGAAATACAATTCAAATATGCTTGAACACTTGGGTGATTATATGGCTAATGTTAAAGGTGAACTTAAACTTATTAGTAAACATGCTTCTATGGTTACCACTCAAGTAGAACAAGTACTTAAGGCTCAAAATGATTTGCTCAATGAATTGAATAGTAAGGATAATGATAATGCTGTTAGAGTTATGACTAGAGGTGGTAGAATGACTCAGGAACCTTTGTATCCTGAAGGCCATCCTAAAATAATTGAGCAAGATTCTCAGAGAAATAATATAGATGCAACTAGTTCTTCTAAAAAGAAGAAAAAGAAAAATGATAGGACTTTGCATGCTTCTAGTGATCCTATTATTGAAACACTTGAAAATCCAAATGATATTTCTATTTCTGATGCTGAAGCACAATCTGGTAATGAACCTGAAACTAGTGATAATGTTAATGATAATGTTCATGATGATGCTCAACCTAGTAATGATAATGATATAGAAATTGAACCTGCTGTTGATCTTGATAACCCACAATCAAAGAATCAATGTTATGATAAGAAAGACTTTGTTGCTAAGAAACATGGTAAAGAAAGAGAGCCTTGGGTTCAGAAACCCATGCCTGTTCCTCCCAAACCATCCAAGAAAAATGATGATGAGGATTGAGGGAGTCCTGGATTAGGGGGTCTCTGGATAGCCGAACTATATCCATTGGCCGGACTGTTAGACTACGAAGATACAAGATTGAAGACTTCGTCTCGTGTCTGGATGGGACTCTACTTGGCGTGGAAGGCAAGCTAGGCAATATGGATATGGATATCTCCTCCTTTGTAACCGACCTTGTGTAACCCTAACCCTCTCCGGTGTCTATATAAACCGAAGGGTTTTAGTCCGTAGGACATCAATCACAACATACAATCATACCATAGGCTAGCTTCTAGGGTTTAGCCTCTCCGATCTCATGGTAGATCTACTCTTGTACTACCCATATCATCAATATTAATCAAGCAGGACGTAGGGTTTTACCTCCATCAAGAGGGCCCGAACCTGGGTAAAACATCGTGTCCCCTGCCTCCTGTTACCATCCGGCCTAGACGCACAGTTCGGGACCCCCTACCCGAGATCCGACAGTTTTGACACCGACATTGGTGCTTTCATTGAGAGTTCCGCTGTGCCGTCACCACCAGGAAGGATGTCTCATCCCGTCTTTAAAGACGGCACTGTTGCTGAGGGGGCTTTGGCTATCGGCCAAACTCTCCGGCTAGGTGGTTTTCTTATGACCGCCTGTTCGGCCGCTGCACCGACGATGACTTCTCGGGTCATCGAAAGCAATCTTCACGTCAACTCGGAACTCGCCGAGCAGTTAGATCCAATGGAGTTGTCTTCCCTGAACGAGCTCTTGGATCGCATTGCTGCCCTGGGAGTCGCTACAGACTACGATCAGATTGGGCCTAAACCCGATCTAAGAGAGATCAACTCTCCCCAGGTCACCCATCACGTCGCAGTGGTGGAGGAACAATGCGGCAACCCTTCATCTATCTTAAGGACTAGCTATGTCCGGATTCCCGATCCCTCCAAGCCGGATACCCGCGGAGGGGAGGACGTCACTCAAGGCCTGAACCTAGAATCAGGCAGTGGGCTAGATTTATCGGAAAACATCCAAGAATCCAAACTTCCGAGTTCGGAAACTCCTTGGCCCCTGAGTCTCAGATTGGGTGAAGATTCGGATTCAATTCCACCCACCCACCCAAACATACGCGATCTATCCCAAATTAGGCAAGAGCCCGAAGAAACAGTACACCATTACTGGGCCAGATTCCTCTTGGTCATGAACAGGATAAAGGACTGCCGTGAGGAAGACGCAATTTCATTCTTCTGCAATAATTGCACGGACAAGGGAATCCTCAACGCCATAAGTCACCGCGAAATTACACACTTTGACGACTTGGTGTCCATAGTACGAAAGTACTGTGCGATGGAAAGCGCCTGGAAAACCAACATAAAATTTTGGGATAATCCGACCCTGAATACAAACCCAGTCCGAAATAAAAGGGTGCATTATCACAATACACCTGGGTTAACTACCAAAAAGCAAAAGCCCTCTACGGGGCAAGGAACCGTACTGGAGGGATGGCTCAACGGACCCTGCAAAATTCATAGTATAGCGGATGCAATACCAATACACAGCCTTAGAGCATGTTGGATACTCCGGCAGGTGGCCAAAAGTGGTGAGGATCTACTCCTCCCAAATACCACAGAGCACCATCCGTGGACAATAATACGGTGTTAACGGTCTTTGAGACCTTCGCGTCAAATAATAGACGCAAGCGAACACTCCGCAACATGGCCAAAATCTGCCACGTAGCAGAAATAAATCCTTGGAGTGACACGGCTATTACATTCAATGCCAGTGACAAACCCAAATTCCGAACAGCCCGAGCACCAGCCGCACTGGTCCTCAGTCTAATCGTGGACGGCTTTCAACTCACCAAGGTACTCATGGACGGCGGCAGCGGATTAAACCTCATCTATGAGGAAACTCTTCAAAAGATGGAAATAAACTGGAGCCGCAATGAGCAAAGTAGCACAACCTTTAGAGGAATCATCCCCAGTCGGGAAGCACGCTGTGCTGGGAAAATCACACTAGATGTGGTATTCGGCACGCCGGATAATTACAGGTCCAAAGAAATTATATTCCAAGTGGCCCCGTTCAGCAGCGGATACCACGCTCTGTTAGGGCGGGAGGCGTTTACAATCTTCCAAGCCATACCCCATTACGGGTCCATGAAGCTCAAAATGCCCGGGCCCAACGGAATCATCACTCTTGCTAGTGATCCGGACATAGCACTCCGCGCCGAGAATAAGACAGCCGCACTGGCCCTCGAGGCACTGTCCGAAGACCTAGCGGCCGAGGAACTAACTGCGCTGCGCTCCATGGTGAACAGGGACGACATGATACTCGATAAAAGATCCAAGTCCACCTCCTTTAAACCGGCGGACGAAATAGTCAAATTCCAAGTCCATCCAACGGACCCTACAAAAACCGCTTCCATCGGGGCACAATTAAGCCCTGATGTCGATGCCACACTACGAGAGTTCCTACGTGAGAACTGGGACATTTTTTCCTGGCACCCTTCAAACATGCCAGTAATCCCACGTAGGCTGGCCGAGCACAACCTAAATATCCTAAAAGGATTCAAGCCAGTCAAGCAGGCCCTTCGGCGTTTCTCCGAACCCAAGAGACAAGCCATGGGAGAGGAACTAGCCAAGCTATTGGAGGCCGAATTCATCAGAGACATAAAACATCCGGACTGGCTAGCAAACCTGGTGATGGTACCAAAGAAGGACAAATCTTGGTGCTTGTGCGTCGATTTTAAGGACCTTAACAAGGCCTGCCCAAAGGATCCCTTCCCCCTCCCCCGCATCGATAAAATCATCGATGCTACCGCAGGACACGATTCATTGTGTTTCCTCGACGCATACTCCGGCTACCATCAAATTTAAATGGCAGAGCCAGACCAAGCCGCAACGACATTCATCACACCATACGGCCCATTCTGCTTCAACACAATGCCCTTTGGGCTCAAAAACGCTGGCGCAACATATCAGCGCATGATTCAGACATGTCTGGCAAACCAGATCGGCAAAACAGTGGAGGCATACGTAGATGACGTGGTCGTTAAAACCAAGCATGTCGAAACTCTAGTAGACGACTTGAGGCTCACATTCGACAACCTCTGAGCATATGACATCAAGCTCAATCCGGAAAAATGCGTTTTCGGCATACCAGCCGGAAAGCTCCTGGGATTCATTGTCTTCAGTAGAGATATTGAAGCTAATCCGGCCAAAATCCGAGCGTTGTCACAGTTGGCTACCCCAACAGACCTCAAACAAATACAAAAATTGACTGGATGCGTGGCGGCTCTGAGCCGCTTTATCTCCCACTTGGGAGAAAAGGCATTACCCCTTTATCGCCTCCTCCGGCGCAACGAACACTTCGAGTGGATGGATGCCGCCACGACCGGACTCAATGAAATAAAAGCCATATTGGCAACAAACCCAGTCCTGGCCGCGCCAAACATTGGCGAACCAATGCTATTATACATTGCGGCAACTCATCAAGTAGTAAGCGCAATGCTCGTCGTCGAGCGAGAAGTGGACGGACACAAATTCCCCCTTCAAAAGTCAGTTTACTATGTGTCCACTGTCCTTACTCCATGCAAATCACGGTACCCGCATTATCAAAAGATAGCATACGCGGTATTTATGGCATCCCGGAAGCTATGACACTACTTTCAAGAGTGTTCAATAACGGTAGCCTCGGAAGTACCACTTAACGATATTATAAACAACCGCGACGCGACGGGCCGGATTGCCAAATGGGCCATTGAGCTCCTCCCGTTCGACATACCTTACAAGCCACGGCGAGCTATTAAGTTGCAAGTTTTGGCTGACTTTGTCGCTGAGTGGACAAAAGCCGAACTCCCTAAAGAGTACGACACATATTCAAACTGGATCATGCACTTCGATGGCTCCAAAATGTTGGCTGGTCTGGGGGCTGGCGTCGTTTTGACGTCCCCAATAGGAGATACCGTTCAATACGTACTACAGATAATGTATACAGACTCCAACAACGCAGCCGAATATGAGGCCCTTCTACATGGTCTCCGGATGGCAGTATCCATGGGCATTCAACGCCTAGAGGTGCGCGGGGATTCGAATCTCGCGATATCCCAAATAAATGGAGACTTTGATGCCAAGGATCCAAAAATGGCAGCTAATCACAATGTCGTCCTAAAAATGTCAGCTCGGTTCGAGGGGCTCGAATTTCACCATGTGGCTCGGGAAAACAATCAGGCGGCGGATATCCTCGCCCGCATCGGCGCAAAACGCGACGCCGTCCCTCCCAACATATTTCTGGAAAGGCTCTTCAAACCATCTGTAGCATGGGAAGAGGACATCGGTAACAACAGTCTGGACCCGGCCAAAATACCCGATACCGAACTCTCTGACACAATCGGAGGCTATGCCACCAAAATAACACATTCATCCCACGACATAATGGCCATTATTGCCCCATGGACAGAACCATTCCTGGCCTACCTAACTAGACAGGAACTTCCGGAGGACCAAAATGAGGCACGCTGCATAGTGCGGCGATCCAAGGCCTACAGGGTCCATGAGGGAGAATTGTACAAAAAAAGCGCTACCGGAGTCCTTCAAAGGTGCATCTCCGAAGAGGAAGGGCGGAACCTTTTGGCAGAAATTCACGCCGGACTCGGCGGTCATCACGTCGCAGCCTGGGCTCTTGTAAGCAAGGCCTTCCATACATGATTCTATTGGCCAACGGCCCGGGCAGATGCACAGGACTTGGTCCAACGTTGCGCCGGTTGCCAGCTCTTTGCAAATCAAAGCCACATGCCACCCACCGCCCTCCAAACAATCCCCATTACATGGCCCTTCGCGGTCTGGGGGCTTGACATGGTTGGACCCCTTAAAGGGGGAACCCACAAGAAAAAATACTTATTGGTCATGGTGGATAAATTTACCAAATGGATAGAGGCTAAACCAGTTAAAACAGCCGAATTCGGACTGGTGATAGATTTCATATCCGGGGTTGTACACCGTTACGGCGTCCCACACGGCATCATCACTGATAACGGCACGAACTTCACGGCCGACGAGGTAAAACTCTGGTGCAGCAAAATGGGCATCAAGCTCGATTATGCTTCAGTCTATCACCCACAAACCAACGGCCAAGTCGAATGAGCAAATGGTCTTATAACGAGCGGCATTAAACCCAGATTAGTGCGCTCCTTAATGGAGTCTGACAAGCACTGGGTAGAGGAGCTCGACTCCGTACTCTGGGGGCTGCGGACCACGCCGAATTGTAGTACCGGATATACACCGTTTTTATGGTGTACGACGCAGAGGCAGTCCTGCCCTGTGACATAATTCATGACTCACCTCGAGTGCGCATGTACGAAGAAAGAGAAGTCGAGCTCGATCGGCAGGATAGTCTGGACACCTTGGAGGAAGAGCGCGACATAGCCAAAGCCCGTTCCGCATTTTACCAGCAACAGGCTCGCAGATACCAAAGCAGAGAAGTACGGGCCAAAACTTATAATGTTGGTGAACTAGTTCTACGGCTGCCGGATAAGAAAAAGAACAAGCTCAAGCCCAAATGGGAAGGTCCCTTCATTATCGACCAAGTTCTGACCGGTGGAGCGTACCGACTGCGGGATGCATTGACTAGTCAACTCGAGCCGAACCCATGGAATGCAGCCAGGCTTCGAAGATTCTACGCCTAGCACCGGACTTTATGTTAGTCCCCTCCCTTTGTCCATTTTTTGCATATGCATCATCTGTCTTGTTTCCCTTTCTTTCTTTTATTTCTCTAGGCCTTCAAGGGTCACCTTGTGCCTCACTCATACATTACAGATGTGCTAGCCGCACTCTTCATACCTGGGGGCTTCTTTCACAGAAGCTTAAATTATTTACCTGGGCCTCACGCCCAACACATGTGTTATACTTCCGCATGTACCTTTTTTCACCATTATATGCATCGATATGACTTAAGTTTTGGCCAAGCTGGGTTGCCTGGCTCTTGTATTTATGCCCTACGTTCCCGTTAATTCGGCTAGGGCATAAGGGGAGCACCTCTGCGATTGTTACCGCCGGGTCAGACGGATGTGTACCTCAGACTGGGTGAAGCCGAAAGCTAGCGTTCTTAAGGGAATATTCGGTCGGTGAACAAAAGATGACTTTTATTTATTATCCATATCTGCCCCCAGATGCTTTTTCTGCGCTTCTTGTCGCAGTCCGGACATGCACTTTAGGGCATGCTTACCCAGGGAAAGGAACCCTTAACGGAACTATTCTCCCTGGAAGATGTTTCTTACTACCCATCTAATATAACATAACTAGTTGGGCACTTGTCTAATAAAGCACTAATGACCCCTACGCCTGGTCTCCACGCATGCCCCGGTTCTTATATAACTGAGAGGGTATTCAGATACATCCGGACCTTCGAGTCCCGAGGTCGAAGCGAGAAGGTCCGCCACGACAAACGATCTACAATTCGGCTAGAAGGCATTATACATGTCACTTTAAAATTACATAGTCAATTTGACTGGTTGAATTCCTCTTCAATACCATCCAATAGGCTGTCTAGTCTACAGTCCTGTTGGGAATACTTTGCGGCCAATTCTACTTGGCCATACACTAAGCTCACAGGGATCTCCTTCCCATCGGGCCCCACAGGTCCAACTTCGGCCATATGGTTCGGGTCAGCCTTCGTGTACCATGTCTTCACCATTGCCCAGGCTTCCCTGGCACCCTGATGGCAGGCCGATATCTTCCATAATCGGAAGCGCCGTCGTGCTCCCTTTAGCTTTTCTGTAAGCTCTCCAAGGCCTTCGGGTATGGAGACGGATGTCCACAATGCCTGGGCGACGCCTTGCATCACCTGCCGAACTCGTTCGTGCAGCTTTGAGAGCTCGGGAAGAAGGTCACCCGTTGAACCGGGCATCTCCTCGGAAGGACGACCTGTTAGCATACCTACAGACATAACTCTGTCAGCCAGCTTCCTCGCCGAACTCCTTTTCAAAGTTCATTCAAGCACTTACTAAATATGCCGCGTCGAAGCCGCCGATTTTCCTTAACAGAGTCCGACAGTTGGGCACGAACATCTTGTAGTTCCACTCCCAGCTTGGTGTTGGCATGTAGGAGATCATTTTTCTCCTGCCTCACCCTCGTAAGCACGCTCTCACCGGCCTTCAGCTGGCGTATGAGATGTTGCTTATCCGGATTTACTCCAGCATCATCTGCAATTTTATCATCATATCTGCATATACGCTGCATTCTATATGATACTTATCATTCGAAGGATATGTTACCAGAGGGGGTCTCTTTGGGCTCCCCTGCTGCGGCCAGTGCGGCCTGAAGTTGGGCTTTGTACTCTTCCAGCTCCTAGGACAGTTGAGTATTCTTTTCTGTAAGAACCTGCATAACAAATGATCCTTAAATCAGTTATCCTAACTGTTTCAAGTCTCAGGGGCTACTGATATATATAATCACCAAATTTTCTCACCCGTATGTCTTTTACATACTGCTCCGTGGCTCTGGCTAGACCATTTTAAGCGGCACGGAGGTGCGCGTCTCCCGAGTTGAAGGCATCCAATGCCTCATGGGAGAAACAAGCGTCACGAAGAACAGTCCGGCGATGCCTGTGGTTCATGGCACTTTCCACCTCGGAATTGGTGGCGGACAGTTTATCCGCATCCTCTGTCGGAGGAGCACCCGAAGCACGCCTCATATTCGTTCCCGCCTCCGAATCTGGCCTTGGAGCCTGGCTTGTGGAGGCGTGATTGGTAGCCTCTTCGGGTATAGTCCGGCGAGCGCTCTTTTTCCTCAAAAGAAGGCATGAGCGTTAATACGCCTCTGAGAATAATGTCTTGCAATAAAGACGGCGCGCCGTACCGCTGCGCCGGTGTCTCAATCCGGACTATGGGTCTTTTCAGCCTGCCTGGCCTCGCGGCCCCTTGTTGGCCAGTCGCCGCAGGCTCGGCCTTCTGCCTCGAGGACCTCCCCTGCAAAACACGACTGTTATATGGCAATCAAAAACACGCAAGGACGGATCTCTTTTTGAAGTGCTGGGACTTCGGTCTCAGTCACCTGTGAGGCTGGAACTAGCCCAGGGTAATCGGCCGTAATGGCCACCAAAGCATTATTATTGCTCGATTGGTAAAACACCCCATCGATCAGCTCCACAGATATGACCGGATCCTCTTGGGAGGCCGGGTCGAGGGACCGTCCAGGGTCCTCGGGTTGTGGAGGGGGGTTGTTTATCTCCCTTACAGTCTGGCGCAGTTCCTATGTAGAAATCGCTAGACTGAATACTTAACTGCGGAAATATGAAACGGATGGGCGAGAAAAAGTCTCCGCTTACCTAGCTCGGAGGATTGTACATAGAAAATCCGCCCTGCGGGTTGACATGAAGGAATTCCTCCTCTTCTCCCTTGTACAAAGTGGATAAGATCTTTATTAGATCAGCAACCGATCCCGACCCTTTACAGCCGTAGCGGGTGGCGTCATCCTCCCCGTTGAAATCCCACATGGGGTGGCCTCTATACTGAAGTGGCTGCACCCCCCGCATGATACATATGGCCATGACCTCGATCATGGTCAATCCGGATCGAGCTAAAAAATTTATCCGACTCATCAGGTAAAGAACGTCCCTGTCATCTTCCTCCAGGGAGCTCCGTGGACACCATCTCCGGCGCTTCTTCAAGGGGGCATTGTCGAACTCAGGAAGGCCGATCCAAATAGGATCCGGGAGGGGGACGTCTTCTATATAAAACCATTCTGAAGGCCAGTCTTCGGACGTCTTCTTTGGGGTTCCGGACAGGTATCCGGTCCCGGCAACACGCCACACTTCGGCTCCGCCCACTTGATATATTGACACCTTCTGAGAACGGGGCACAAGGCAGAATAGCTTCTTCCACAGAGCGAAATGAGCCTCACAGCCCAAGAACAACTCACAAAGGGCTACGAATCCCGCGATATGCAGCATGGAGGCAGGCGTAAGATTGTGCAACTGGAGGCCGTAGAACTCCAGGAGCCCCCGGAGAAACGGATGAATTGGGAATCCGAGCCCTCTTACCAAATAAGGGACAAGGCATACCCGCTCTCCCTTGGAGGGATTGGGAAGGCTCTCCGCTTGCTCTCCGCCATTATAGGTGGCGAGCCCGGCTCGAACCGGGACCAGGGGAAGAAATCCCTTGGTCTGAAGCATCACTAATTTGCTGTGCGGGACAGAACATCTCTCCCAATCTCCAAGCTTGGAGCTAGGGGAGCGAGAGGAGGAGCTGCGTCGACCGGCCATGATGGAATGGATCTTTGTCGGGTGCGCTCCAATGAAGGCTCGCCAAGGGAGGATGGTGTGATTTGGATCTGAATCCTCGTCTTTTTAATAGGCGGCTCATTCACACAGCTAGGGGGGTAAATGTGAAAACACCCTGGCTCTTCACATTTGCTCGACACGTGGAAAGTGGCCATTATTGGGCGTGGAAGGCAAGGAGTGCAACGTTCACAAGAAACCGGACACTATTTCGACAGGTACACAGAATTTGGAGAGGAACCCGCCTTGCAATGCCGAAGACAATACTGCGCGTCGGACTCATCGTCATTGAAGCCTAGTTCAGGGGCTACGGAGGGAGTCCTGGATTACGGGGTCTCCGGATAGCCGGACTATATCCATTGGCTGGACTGTTAGACTATGAAGATACAAGATTGAAGACTTCGTCTCGTGTCCGGATGGGACTCTACTTGGCGTGGAAGGCAAGCTAGGCAATACGGATATGGATATCTCCTCCTTTGTAACCGACCTTGTGTAACCCTAACCCTCTCCGATGTCTATATAAACTGAAGGGTTTTAGTCCGTAGGACAGCAATCACAACATACAATCATACCATAGGCTAGCTTCTAGGGTTTAGCCTCTCTGATCTCGTGGTAGATCTACTCTTGTACTACCCATATCATCAATATTAATCAAGCAGGACATAGGGTTTTACCTCCATCAAGAGGGCCCGAACCTGGGTAAAACATCGTGTCCCCTGCCTCCTGTTACCATCCGGCCTAGACGCACAGTTCGAGACCCCCTACCTGAGATCCGCCGGTTTTGACACCGACAAGGATTTTGAGCGCTTTGCTGAAATGATTAGACCTATCTTTTTGCGTATGCGATTAACTGATGTGCTCAAAACCAATCCTTATGCTAAGTACATGAAAGATATAATTACAAATAAAAGAAAGATACCGGAAGCTGAAATTTCCACCATGCTTGCTAATTATACTTTTAAGGTGGAATACCAAAGAAACTTGGAGATCCAGGAGTACCCACTATACCATGCTCCATTAAAAGAAACTATGTTAAAACTGCTTTATGTGATCTTGGAGCCGGTGTTAGTGTTATGCCTCTCTCTTTATATCGTAGACTTGATTTGAATAAGTCGACACCTACTGAAATATCTTTGCAAATGGCTAATAAATCAACTGCTATACCTGTCGGTATTTGTGAGGATGTGCCTATTGTAGTTGCAAACGTTACTATTTTAACGGGCTTTGTTATTCTTGATATTCCCGAGGACGATAGTATGTCTATTATTCTTGGAAGACCCTTTTTGAATACTGCAGGGGTTGTTATTGATTGCACTAAAGGCAATGTCACTTTTCATGTTAATGGTAATGAGCATACAGTACACTTTCCGAGGAAACAACCTCAAGTTCATAGTATCAACTCTATTGGAAAAATTCCATCGATTATATTTGGAGGTTTTGAATTTCCTCTTCCTACTGTTGAGGTAACATAGTGTTATTCGAAATTTCTCCGGTTCCATGTTATTTGGAATGAGTTCGTTAACAAGACTTGATCAACCTTGTTAGTGGATTCCTTTTGATGATCATGAGATGGATGAAACTAGAAGGCACAACCTTCTGTTCCTCACTTTTACTTTCTATTATTATTAATAAAATAAAAATAATATTTCTCCGTCTGCTATCTGATTATCCGTGCAATATAAAAATACCATGAAAATAAAAGTTCTCCAAATGCCCTGAAATTCAAATATGATTTTTTCCAGAATATTTGAGAATATTTGGCACTGAGAACACAGCAGGGGGGCCAACCACCTGCCCACGAGGGTGGAGGGCGTGCCCTACCCCCTGGGCGCGCCCCCTGCCTCGTGGGCCCACAGTGGACCTCCTCCACTTATCCTTTCACCCATACACTTCTTCTTCCTCCCCCAAACACGAATAACCAGCTCAAACCCGAGTCCTAGCTCGTTTTGCTGCCATTTTCGATCTCCTTTCTCAAAGCACCTCTGACAAAACTGCTTGGGGAGATTGTTCCTTGGTATGTGACTCCTCCATTGGTCCAATTAGTTTTTGTTCTAGTGCTTTATTCATTGCAAATTTTTGCTGCTTAGGTGATCCTGTTCTTGAGCTTGCATGTCAAATTTATATGGTCAAAAGTAGTTTTGATGCATGATATAGGCTCTAGGCACTTGTAGGAGTAGTTGCTATCAATATTATTGAGTTTGGTTTACTTTTATTTTGAAGTTATTAAAAATTTCAGAAATTTTTCAGAGGAAGAAATATGCTTAGGAAAATGTTCCAAGCTGGTTCTCCAAGGAAGCAAGGACCCAGGCTTGCAATGCGTGATGCTGATGATGAGCCACCAAGAGACGCTCCAGTGCATCCTTGTGAATGGCCTTCTGAGAACTTTATGGATCGAGCGGGAATTAAAGAAGAATTTAACGCATATTTGTGTAACGCTGATCTTGTGAGCTTCGAGGAAGAGAAGTGCAGCCAGTATCACAATCTCACTAGTTCCTTTGTGAGGAGGTTTGAATTTTCATGTTCACGTAATTCTCCAACTGTCCTGTTTGATCTTTATGATAATTCTTACACTACGGACTTAGAGGATTTTACCACTGCTTGCAAACTTCCACAATGGGGTAGTATAAGGGATCCTCGCAAATCTGAATTTAGAGATTTCCTTGCTAGTATAACTGTGGGAGAATCTAGAGATATAACACAAGCTACCATAGGGAGCATTCACTTTCCTGTTATACATTATTTTGCTCTCTTCATAGGTAGATGCATTAATGGTAAAGATGAGGCATGTCACATGTGTGTCCCTGACCTCAGTATTCTTAGGAGTGCTATGTTAGAAGACAAATCTTGTAATTTGGGAGCCATTGTTGCACGTAGGTTGCATCTTAATAGATTTAATGGAGATTTCTTTGGTGGAATTTATGCAGCCCGCATAGCTAATTTTCTTGGTGTAGCCATACACGAAGATGATATTGAATTACCCCCTACTTACCTAGACTTTAATGCTATGGTTCACCACCATTTTGTTGAGAGGAATGAATCACCTCTCCAGTATCGTTTAATCTTTGACAGACGTCGTGCTGTCCGTATTACTCTCCCTGCTCCTGCCTTCTTTGATTATCAGGCAAAATGAAGATATGTTATTACCAGAGGGGAGGCAGATGAGTATGAGAGGAGGGCGGAGGCCGCTCGTCACCACGCTGCAGCTCAGGAGGCGATAGCCGCTGCATCTCAGTACGACCCCAACTTCTACTACGGATATCAGCCAGGCCAGCTGTGGCCATAGACCAACTTAGGCCAAAAGTCTAATCTTGGGGGAGTACGTATTTCTCACCGACATTACATTCATGTTCACACACTCATTTCTAGATGTCGGTGCTCATACTTTTCATTGTATCATCCCTGCTAGTTTATTTTCCTTTTTATGCTTTCTTCTTGTGTGTTTAATAAACCTTAAGAAAAACCAGAAAATTTAGTTGTAGCTTTTAATCAGTTTACTTTCCATGCTTGTAGTAGTAATTAAAAAGAAAACCCAAAAAGATTTCCTGTTCTTCTTTTGCTTGTTGGGAGCTTTCCCGTGTAAATAGTTTTATTTCTTTTCTTTTCTTCGGGGGTCGATAGGAGAAGGCCATAATTAAATTGTTGAAGTGGCTCTTATATGCATTATTGTTGATCTTACAAAAGAGCCCATATTTCCTTATCTTCATCTGTTTATTGAATGCTTGCAGATTCCAGCTTAGTCCAATGCACGTGCACTATTATTATTATTCACATCGTTCGGTCGTGCAAGTGAAAGGCAATTATGATGATATATGATGGACCGACTGAGATGAGAAAAGCTGGTATGAACTTGACCTCTCTTGTTTTTGTAAATATGATTAGTTCATCGTTCTTGATTCAGCCTATTATGAATAAACATGTTTGCAATGACAACTAAAGATCATAGTGCTTATGCCATGCTTGCTTAGCTATGAGTTATAATGGTTTACCTTGTGTGCCAACATGCTATTAAAATGGTTCTGATGTGGTATGATAGGGTGGTATCCTCCTCTAAATGATTTAAGTGACTCGACTTGGCACATGTTTACGCATGTAGTTGAAACAAAATCAACATAGCCATCACGATATTTATGTTCATGGCGGATTATATCCTACTCATGCTTGCATTCGGTGTTGATTAATTTTAATGCATGTTAATGACTGTTGTCGCTCTCTAGCTGGTCACTTCCTAGTCTTTTGCTAGCCTTCACCTGTACTAAGCGGGAATACTGCTTGTGCATCCAACTCCATAAACCCCAAAGTTATTCCAAATGAGTCCACTATACCTACCTATATACGGTATCTACCTGTCGTTCCAAGTAAATTTGTATGTGCCAAATTCTAAACCTTCAAATAAATATCACGTTTTGTATGCTCGAATAGCTCATGTATCAACTAGGGCTGTCCGTATCTTCCATGTTAGGCGGGTTATTCTCAAGAGGAGTGGACTCCGCTCCTCACTCACGAAATAAATGGCTGGTCACCGGGATGCCCAGTCCCATGCTTTATGCAAACTAAATCAAAATAATTGCAAACAAAACCCCCCTGGGACTCTTGTTAGTTGGAGGCACTTGTTGTTTCGATCAAGCCATGGATTGATGCTTGTTGGTGGAAGGGGGAGTATAAACTTTACCATTCTGTTTGGGAACCGCCTGTAATGTGTGTAGCATGGAAGATATTGCCATCTCTTGGTTGTTATGTTGACAATGAAAGTATACCGCTCAAAATATTATTCACCTCTTTTTCAGAAACCGAGCTCTGGCACCTCTATGAATCCCTGCTTCCCTCTGCGAAGGGCCTATCTATTCACTTTTATGCTGAGTTATCACCCTCTAATTAAAAAGCACCAGTTGGAGAGCACCGCTGTCATTTGCATTCATTCTTGTTAGTTTACATTGGGTATGACTTGACTGGATCTCTTTTAACATGAATTACAATGTCTAGTCAGTCCTTGGTCTTTAAAGGTGCTCTGCATTTATGTTTTGCGGTCTCAGAAAGGGCTAGCGAGATACCATCTTGTTATATCATATTATGTTTGTTTTGAGAAAGTGTTGTCATCCGAGATCTATTATTATGGCTCGCTAGTTGATTATGCCATTGATATGCCTAAACTTGAGACCTATGCATTATTGTGAATGTGGTTAGTTATAATCTTTGCTGAAAACTTGAATGCTGGCTTTACATATTTACAACAACAAGAGCAAATAGAGTTTGTAAAAGTTTTTCTTTATCACCTTCAGTTTATCAACTGAATTGCTTGAGGACAAGCAAAAGTTTTCCAAACAATTTTGCCATTGTTTTGGACTCTAACTTGCAAGATTTGAATCGAACTAACCCGGACTGACGCTGTTTTCACCAGAATTACCATGGTGTTATTTATGTGCAGAAACAAACGTTCTCGGAATGACCTGAAACTTCACGGAGTAACTTTTTGGAAAATATAAAAAATACCTGCAAAAGATGAAGGCCAGGGGGCCCACCACCTGTCCACGAGGGTGGTGGGTGCGCCTGCCCCCCTAGGGCGCGCCCCCCTACCTCGTGGGCCCCCTGGTGCCTCTCCGACTCTAACTCCAACTCTATATATTGTGTTTCGGGGAGAAAAAAATCGGAGAGAAGGATTCATCGCGTTTTACGATATGGAGCTGCCGCCAAGACCTAAAACCTCTCGGGAGGGCTGATCTGGAGTCCGTTCGGGGCTCCGGAGAGGGGAATCCGTCGCCATCGTCATCATCAACCATCCTCCATCACCAATTTCATGATGCTCACCGCCGTGCGTGAGTAATTCCATCGTAGGCTTGCTGGACGGTGATGGGTTGGATGAGATTTATCATGTAATCGAGTTAGTTTTGTTAGGGTTTGATCCCTAGTATCCACCATGTTCTGAGATTGATGTTGCTATGACTTTGCTATGCTTAATGCTTGTCACTAGGGCCCGAGTGTCATGATTTCAGATATAAACCTATTATGTTTTCATCAATATATGAGAGTTCTTGATGCTATCTTGCAAGTCTATAGTCACCTATTATGTGTTATGATCCGTTAACCCCGAAGTGACAATAATCGGGATACTTACCGGTGATGACCGTAGTTTGAGGATTTCATGTATTCACTATGTGTTAATGCTTTGTTCCGGTACTCTTTTAAAAGGAGGCCTTGATATCCCTTAGCTTCCGTAAGGACCCCGCTGCCACGGGAGGGTAGGACAAAAGATGGCATGCAAGTTCTTTTCCATAAGCACGTATGACTATATTCGGAATACATGCCTACATTACATTGATGAACTGGAGCTAGTTCTGTGTCACCCTAGGTTATGACTGTTACATGATGAACCGCATCCGGCATAATTCTCTATCACCGATCCATTGCCTACGAGCTTTCCATATATTGTTCTTCGCTTATTTACTTTTCCATTGTTATTGCTATGATCACTACAAAATACCAAAAACATTACTTTTACTATTGTTACCTTTTTCTACCGTTACCACTACTATCATATTACTTTGCTACTAAACACTTTGCTGCAGATATTAAGTTTCCAGGTGTGGTTGAATTGACAACTCAGCAGCTAATACTTGAGAATATTTTTGGCTCCCCTTGTGTCGAATCAATAAATATGGGTTGAATACTCTACCCTCGAAAACTGTTGCGATCCCTTATACTTGTGGGTTATCAAGACTATTTTCTGGCACCGTTGCCGGGGAGCATAGCTCTATTCTTTGAGTCACTTGGGATATATATCTGCTTATCATTATGAAGAACTTGAGAGATCCAAAAACCAAGATCTATCCCTCAACTATGAGGGGAGGTAAGGAACTGCCATCTAGCTCTGCACTTGATTCACCTTCTGTTTTGAGTAAGCTTGCGACACCTAAACCTTCTTTTGCTATTCGTTCTGATATGTCGCGTGTTATTGATGAAACTACTTCTATGCTTGATACTACTGTGCCACTTGGTGAATTTCTTGATGAACAACTTGCTAGGGCTAGAGAGATTGAAAATATTGAATATGATAATACTGATGAAAGTGATGATGAAGAATCACTTGTTATTCCTAAGGGTTATGTTTTTATCAAGAAGCTTATTTAGCTATTTTAGCTTGCAAAGATAGATATGAACTCAAAAGGTTATTAGCTAAATGGAATAAGCAATCTCTAAATGCTAGAATGAAACCTGACCCTGCTTTTGCTACTTCACCTATCTGTGTTACTGATAAGGATTATGAACTCTCTTTTGATCCTGATTATGAATTCTCTTGCGATCCCCTATACTTGTGGGTTATCAGGCCTACTTGTAACGGAACCACTGGACGAGGACGGTATCAAAAAGGAAATGAACTACTTCCCCTCGACTTCTCTCTTGCTCTCACCTACCCCTTCTCCTTCTTCCTCACCCCGATCCCCTTTCTCATCTCTCCCCAAATCCCTCTAGATCGGGGCGTGACAAAGGGCAAAACGAAACCAGAGCATAGTCTGTTACACGACCTCGAGGTTCTACCAGACAAAGGGAAAAGAACTCAACAAGACTAGGGGGACTAGAAACTGATGGAGCCAACAGCCCCAAAGTGCAGATTATTACAGACCATCTTCCTACTTAATTCTGAAAATCATAGGAAGTGAGGTGGCATGCATCTCACTTCCTATAGGGAAAGAGATGTCACTTGATTCATAGGATATGATTTTTTTCCATTGAGTCTAGGCTAATGTTTTTCCCTTTGAAATGTGAAGGATTGATTCCTATCCTATATAGGAATAGGAATCCATTCCTACAAACCAAAGGGCTCCATAGGAATTTTTCCTACAAAAATCCTATCCTCTAGAAATCCTACAAGATTCCTCCAAACCAAAGGAGGCCTCAGAAAGTGCAGAGCTCATGGCCGGGGTCCTTTTTTGCAGATCAGACCATGAGTAAAGACCAGGCTCTAAAACTCCAGCATCATCTCATTGTTGCTCATCAGCGCCTCCATCTCCATCGCCTTGTGGTATACTCCACTCTTCATTCTCTTGATTGCTTGGACCGGAGACAGCGGCAGCTCCAACGGAGTGATGGGGTTGAGTGTAGACATGGTCTTGAAGTTCCTTATAGGGTTCCAAGGAGGTGAGCAACGCCCTTGTGACAGCTTACCAGAGCCCTCTCCTTCCATTCCCAGCGATATTTTTGTGAGTGTACCTAGGCTCAGGACACCTTCAGTGTCCATGCCATCAGTCACCCCATAGTTAGCAGGGAAGGGGAAGTGAGTATCGACGCTATCTTCTGCAAGATGAGTTTCAGGCTTTCCATTTGCGGTTCCTTGAAAAGGATCATCCACTTCTTGAGAGTTAGATGAATCTGCCACCAAATTTGTTTAAGATCAGACCATATTACATTACTGAATATCATAGAGTTTCTGTACTTCCAAATGCACCACATCACACAGGCACATACTGAATTCAAGACCAAGTGTTTCTTATGTGCCGGCCAATATCTAGCAACTGACAGGTAGGTAGTGCCTAATTCACAAGAGAAGACATCATAGATACCTGACCAGAGTTGTTTAGCAACCACACAGTTGAAAAGTAGATGATCAACAGTTTCATGTTCATTGCAAAACAAGCACTCTAGAGGTTTCACAATGCCTCTATTTAAGAGATTATCTTTAGTCATCAGTTTATTATGGGATAATAGCCAGATAAAAACTTGCACCCTAGGTGGGATAACTATCGACCACACAGAAAGTATAAAGATAGGTTGCACACCTCTAAAGTTAATCACATTATAAAGTGAGCTAGCAGAGTAAATCCCATTACTCTCATATTGCCAAATCAGAGAATCTTCTTCATTAGAAAGCACAGTACTTCTGATGATCTGCTCTAGGCAGTACCAGTCCTCCATCATTGCATCTGAGAAAGTTCTCCTAAAAGTCATTTTTATATTTGTGTCATCCCAGGTCTCAGCTACAGTCGCCCCTTGTTGATGGCAGATAGTATACAGGGGCCAAAACTGTACTGACAAGGGGGAGGTGCCAAACCAAATATCTTCCCAAAGTCTAATTTTGTTTCCATCACCTATTTTCCATCTATATCCAAACTTCAAAGCTCTAGCAGCTCACATAACCCCCTCCCAAAACTTGGAGGTGTTTTGGGTGCTAGCAGCAAAGATGTTTGGACTCCTCTTAATGTACTTATTATCAACTATATCTCTCCATACTTTTTCCCCATCCTGGGTGTACCTCCTCACCCAGGTGCCCAAGAGACACAGGTTCACATCTTTGATGTTTGGGATACCTAGACCACCATATTCTTTCTTCATACTGACTAGGTGCCAGTTAGCAAGGTGTGACTTCCTGTTCCCCTCAAAGTCACTCCATAGACAGTGAGCTAGCTGACTATTGATCAAGTCAAGTGCTCATCTAGGAAATTTAAAGAAGGAGAGCAAGTATACAGGGATGCTTGCAAGGTAAGTTTTTATCAAGATAATCCTGGCAGAATAGGAGAGCAATTTGCCTCTCCACCCTGCCATCCTCTTGAGGATTTTGTCAATGAGGGGTTGTATGTCATCTCTCCTAAGCTTGTCATAATGGAGAGGGATACCTAAGTATTTTATGGGGAATGTACCCACAGTACAGCCCAGGATATGCTGGAAGGGTTCAATTTCTCCTTCAGAGATGCCTAACGGTATGAGTTCACTCTTAGAGTAGTTAATCTTCATACCAGAAACGTTTTCAAAGCAAGTTAGAATAGTTTTCAGTTTAGCTGCTTTTTCTACATCATTATCTATGAAAAGGATAGTGTCATCTGCATATTGTAGTCAGATGACCCCTCCAGGGATAAGATCAGAGCACAAGCCTTTCACCAGGTCATGGGATGCAGCTTTGATTAGCATTCTGGTCAGCACATCAATAACCAGGTTAAACAGTAAAGGGGAGGCTGGGTCCCCTTGTCTTAGCCCCTTACTAGTAGTAAAGAAGTTTCCTTCCACTCCATTAATTTTCACACTAATAGAGCCTAGTTGAGTAATCTGTTTGATCCAATTAATCCATCTAGGGCCAAAGTTCCTTTTCTCTAGCACCTCATATAAGAAGTCTAGATTAACTTTGTCGAAAGCTTTCTCATAATCTAATTTAATCACTATTCCAGAATTACTAGAATGGACTATGGAGTGCAACACTTCATGTGTTGTGACCACACTCTCCAAAATGAATCTGCCTTTTATGAAGGCAGACTGGTTGCTAGAGGTAAAAAAATTCATCAACTTAGCTAATCTATTAGTCAAAACCTTAGTAAAAGTTTTAAAAATACAATTCAGGAGGCTAATTGGTCTAAATTTTTTCATACAAGTAGCATCTTTCTCCTTAGGGACCAGACTGGTCATAGCAAAATTAATTCTATATATGTCAAGCTCTCCTTCAAAAAAAATCTTTGAAGAGGGCCATTATATCAACTTTCAAAACCTCCTAGAACTGTTGTAGGAAGAGGAAAGAGAGGCCATCAGGACCAGGGGCTCCATCTGAGTAGGACCCAAAGATTGCCTCTTTCACCTCTTCTTCAGTAAAAGGGGCTTGAAGGGATAAATTATCTTCACTTCTGATTTTTTTTCTCCTTCAGAGAAAAAAATCATCACTGAGTCTAAAACCACTCCTATCTTCTTTTTTAAAGAGATCTTTATAAAAAGAGGTGGCAATATCCAGTATATCCTTAGTTTCAGTGGCAGTGCCATCAGGGCCTTCTAATGCATGGATCAGGGTTTTCCTTCTCCTCTGGTTGGCTACACCTTGAAAGTACTCAGTATTCATGTCTCCTTCTAAGATATCTTTGTCCCTAGATCTTTGTTTGGCTCTAATCCCATCTTTCAGCCAAATCCGCTGAAGTTTTTGCAGTATCTTTTTCATCTTATCAACCTCAGATTTAGATAACTGCTCAGTTTCAGCCCTAATATCTAGTTAGTCATATTCCTGTGTGAGGCTGGCCTTATGCTTCCTAAGCCCAGCCTAAATATTCCTACTCCATCCTTTAGCAGACTTCCTAAACCTCCTAGCTTTCGCATGCCATACATCTATAGCTTTCTTTTCCTTAGTAGGAGTTGTCTAGTTTTTAATAACTAATTCTCTAAAGTCCACCCTTAGAAACCACCATTTTTCAAATTTCAAACTGGTGGGTTTGGGGGGGGGGGGCAGTTTAAGCTAGAGTCCCACAGTAGTGGGGTGTGGTCACTCCCCACTCTAGGCAGGGCTTGAGAGCTACTTAATGGAAACAAAGCATCCAGCTCTGTATTACAGAAAATCTTGTATATGGTAGTCATAACCAAGTTACTTTGGTTATTGGCCCATGTTAATTTTCTGCCAGACATCTTGATCTCTAAGAGACTCCAAATTTCTATCCAGGCATTAAACTTGTCACACCAGTGGTGATTAATGTTGACATTACTTTTGTCATGTTGGTATCTAACTAGGTTAAAGTCCCCACCTATTAGGGTAGGTTGGTGATCATCTATAAACAAACTATGAAGTTCTGAGATGAAAACATATTTTCCCTCATCATATGGTGATCCATAAACACTAATCAACCTAAACTTGACCCCACTGGATCTAACAGTGAGATTGCATGAGGCAGAGAATTTAAAGGAACTCCAATTGCTCACTCCACATATATCTGTATCCACTCCTACTAGGATGCCTCTAGCAGGTAGATGGTGCCAAATAAAGTTTCTGTTATTGGTAATGGATTTCAAGAAAGCAGAGAGAGCTCTTCTTTTTTTGTTTCTTGAAAGGTAATGATACTAGCTTTAGTTTTGCTAAGGACCAGGGCTGGGCCGACAATTGTCCCAAGTGTGCGGCCCGCATAGGGCCCATAAGTTTTGGGGGCCCAAATTTTTTATGTAGGCTAGTATTTCTAAAAAACAGATCCAGACCATACTGGGTCGCTGGGCGCTGGAGTTGGGCCTAAGTGGAGGGCATCGAGCATCTCGCCTCGCCTCGCTCTTTCATTCGTTCCTGCGGCAGGGAATCGGGATCGTCCGTCAAAAGAAAGAAATAACGAGATCGCAACCTACGCCCAGGGAATTGGGATCGTCTATCTCCATCTCAAAACCGTAATTGCAGCCGCGTCGGGCCGTTGGCGTCACGCTACAATCGCGCCGGCCAACGGTGACCGGGCGTTAGGCGATCATGTAACACCAGGTATCTCATCCTGAATATTAGGTAGTATTTGAAACTGATAGAGTGATAGTGATCCAGTGATCCAAATGTATCTCTCCAAGTTCATTGTTTGCCAAACCCAGCAGGAAACATATCGTCTCGTCGTCTTCACATCGTCGGACCGATCGGATTCAGGTTGCTGCCCTAGTGCCGTTGTTGCCTTCTTGTCCCTGTTCGTGGCTTCCTCTCCCAAATTTCACACTCACCGGATCGATCCGTTACTCCAGGTGCTTAGCGAGTCTTCCTTTTTGATTAACTTCGTTTTCTACTCCTAATTTCTAATTTCCTAATTAACTTTTGGCAGGGATCGCTTCATTCTTTGTTAGAGATCGATTCTTACCTCCTCGGTTAAAGATCACACTCACGGTGTAGCAGTTCAACCAGGGAGGACCAAAACTAGGTGATTCAGACCCAAAACATTGACGCATGAACTTATTGGTATATGCTACTGTTCAATTGTATTTTATTCATCTTTTGTATCTTGTGTTTCAATAATACACATTTGAGTCATCATGGGAAAACATCGGTCTAGTTTCTCTAAGCGCAAAACATTATGTTATATACATTAGAATTTTTTTCTATGATATATATATATACACACACACATTATAATTGCCCGTTAGTTTTTTTATTGAGATAGGGCCTCATTTTTTAGTTTCGCACAGGGCCCCGGATTTTTCCCGCCCGACCCTGCTAAGGACCTCCACTATGCAAGTTTTCCTCCCTGGGCAGTTATCCCCTTGATGTTCCAAAAGAGGCAATTCATCTAAAAAGGCTTTTCTTGGGGTGCTTGCCTCGTCCATATTTTGACACTTTGGTCCGTATTCCACTATAATCTATCCCATCACAAGTGTCTCCATGACACCCTTCATGTGTATGTGGAGAATTAGAGGGAGTCTAAGCTATCAGGTAACTCTGTTACTTTATCAGGCCCCTCAATCAGGCTTTGGCCCCTCTGATTGGTGCTGGCCATTTTCTTATCTATAAACACTGAGGTATCTATGAAAATGTCAGCTCTAGAGGGCCCCACAGGCCCCTTAGAGTGCTTACTATTCTTAGTCATCTCAGTTTTGTTCAAATCAATTACATCTACTTCAATACCTACTTTTTGAGCAGTAGCAATAAATTCAGGGTCAGAGAAATTCTTAAAAGAGTTTTGAGGAGAGTGCCTTTGTAAGTGTCCTTCTCCTTCTCTAGGTTCTGGATCTTCTTCTTGTTGACAGCTATCTCCAACATGATCTTCCCTCCTACATCAACCCTTGTACTCCTTTGTGCTTGTACATGCCCCCATTTCTTAGTTGTGTCTTTTTGAGAATCCACCACCTGTTCAGTAATATCTTGATAGGGGCTGAATATAACTTCTTATCCATCATTGGTGTTCTTTTCACCATCATCTATCAGGTTGTTGTAGATTTCCTCTTCTTCATCTTCTTCCAACTCCATTGCCTGAAGCAGTTGGCAACTGTGCTCATCCACTCCTGAATCTAGCATGTGCTGCATGAAGGTGGTGGTGTTTTGTTTGGTGTGCTGAGAGCCACTGCTATTGCCCTTAGCCATGTTGGCCCCTACAGAATTACCTTTACTAGCAGACCTACCACTATTGCTTGTCCCTCCATCAGCAGGGGTGTCTTTGTTGGCTTCAGTGTCAGCAGCTTTTTCAGTAGTATCATCTAATAGATCATCACTGAGATCTTCCTCTTCAGGAGGCTATACAGTAATGCCTATCTTGTAAAGTTTCTTACCAATTCCAAAGATCCTACTGGTTGGTATTTTTGTGTAATCCTTGCACCTGATTTGAAATCTGACTACCTCAAAGAAGGACTTGAAATTTCCTTGCCAATCTACATCCACCAATGTGCCTACTATTGAGGTGAATTGTTCCAGTACTGACCATTCAGCCCATTTGGGGGCTACTCCTATCAGCTACAACATGACTGTTTGCAGTTCAGCATGGTGTTCTAGTACTCCTTTCCATTCCTCCACATTGACAGTAACCCCCTCCATCTCTGGCAGCCCAAAGTTGGGGTATCCAACTACCTATGCTACTGGTATATGTGGGGGGGGGGACTTTACTAAGTATGTCCAGTTGTCTAGCTTCCTGATCTGCCAAGGCCAATTGGTTTTGTAGATCAAGGAGAAGTTGTGTGCCAGTTCTTCTTTAGTAACTTGCCCACCTTCTATGTATACAATCCCTACATTCTTGCCTGTCCCCAAATGTTTATCATTGACATCTGGTACCTCAATTTGAAAGAACCCCAATCCTGTAGCAGCACTGCCCACAAACTTGGCAGTATTCTTGGGCTTTTTCCTGACTGGGCATTCTTCCACCTTGTGGTTCACCATCTTGCAAATGAAACATGCAGGGGCTTGCTGGCATTGGGTTTTGTGGTGCCCAGGCTCTCCATAGCTGTAGCAAATCACATCTGCATACTCCTGGGGCGACTCCTTGTTCTTGTAAGCTGCCTTGCTCCTGTTGATAGGCTTGTTCTTCCTCTCTTGGTTCCCTACATTGTTGTTCTTCCCTCCTTCATTTTGTCCTTGATTGTGTTGCTGTGGTTGTAGAGCAGGGCCTGCTCTGTTCTGTTGATTGCCTATTATTCTAGATCCTTGCAAACTTTGAGCGCCTCCCTGAGATTGGTTTTGCCCAGTCTGACCGCCTGGTGGCCCAAGTTGAGCTTGTTGGGTTGGATTCCCTCCTAGAGGCAAACCCGATGAATTACCCCCGCTCCAAGCATTCAGATTGTTCCATTGATTCAGAGGAGGGGGGAAGAACAGTCCCTGGTACCATGGGGGTGGCCCTCCCTGGAACCCGTACCCAAATGCAAACTAGGGTGGCGGTGGCCCAAATTGAGGATCAAACGGAGGCATCCATTGCCCCTGGTTGCCACCTTCAAAGTTGTTGTTTCGGGATCTGTCCCCCGATCTCTTCTCTCACCCTTGCCCTCTCCCTCTCCCGTGATCTGCCATAGCTCTGGGTCTGGCAAGATCTGGGGGTTATCCCGCCCACACACTGAGAAACTGAGATGAATCTCACTTTGTTGCGATCAATTCCTCTCTTGAGCTGGTGCTGGACAGGGAAGCAGTCAGTGGTGGTGAAGTTGTTCGTGGGGATGAGATCTCTCCTTATCCACGCGAGGACAAAGTGGGAATTTGTAGTTGATTTAGGGCTAGCATTTTCCTCCTCAATCCACAATTGGCCAAAAATCTCACTCAGGCCCTCCTCCTCATCTTTTCCTGGCTCGCTTTCCACCTCAGCCCGATTTGAATTTTCCCACCTCTTTTTCAACTGCTTTGCGCTCTCCCTTTTCAGCGGGCCCTTTAATCCTTCTCCATCACCGGCGAAGCAGGGGATCTCGCTGACGACTGTGATCTGCACTACGGGGAGAGCTCTGAATTGGTGGCTAGCAGCCCTTTGTTGATCAGACTCATCGACTACAGCGGGGACTGGCATGCAGCTCTACGGAGGGGGGGAATCCAAACCTGACTCCGATGGAGACTCTGGCGTGTATCTGCGATGAGCTTCCCAGGTCGAGCCTCTCGGAGCTTCAGTTAGATTCATCGGGACAGTGGCTGGAGGGATCAGAACGCCTTCCATCATGCCCGATGTGCTGGATCTAATGAGTTCATCTCTGCACGCGCCCATGTGACGATTTTCTCCAGTGAGGTCGATCTCCGTGGAAGCACCCGCTCTAATTCCTCCGGCGTGACCTTGATACGTCTCCATAGTATCTACTTTTCCAAACACTTTTGCCCTTGTTTCGGACTCTAACTTTCATGATTTGAATGGAACTAACCCGGACTAACGCTGTTTTCAACAGAATTGCCATGGTGTTATTTTTGTGCAGAAATAAAAGTTCTCGGAATGACCTGAAAATCAACGGAGATTATTTTTGGAATATATAAAAATACTGGAAGAAGAATCCACGTCAGGGTTCCCACACCCCGTCCATGAGGGTGGGGGCATGCCTAGGGTAGGCGTGCCCCCTGCCTCGTGGGCCCCCTGACGCTCCACCAACCTCAACTCCAACTCCATATATTCGTGTTCGGGAAGAAAAAAATTAGAGAGAAGGATTCATCGCATTTTACAATATGGAGCCGCCCCCAAGCCCTAAACTCTCTCGGGAGGGCTGATCTGGAGTCCGTTCGGGGCTCCGGAGAGGGGAATCCGTCGCCATCGTCATCATCAACCTTCCTCCATCACCAATTCCATGATGCTCACCGTCGTGCGTGAGTAACTCCATCGTCGGCTTGCTGGACGGTGATGGGTTGGATGAGATTTATCATGTAATCGAGTTAGTTTTGTTAGGGTTTGATCCCTAGTATCCACTATGTTCTGTGATTGATGTTGCTATGACTTTGCTATGCTTATTGTTTGTCACTAGGGCCCGAGTGCCACGATTTCAGATCTGAACCTATTATTTTTTCATGAATATATGTGAGTTCTTGATCCTATCTTGCAAGTCTATAGTCACCTACTATGTGTTATGATCCGGCAACCCCGAAGTGACAATAATCGGGATCACTCCTGGTGATGACCGTAGTTTGAGGAGTTCATGTATTCACTATGTGTTAATGCTTTGGTCCGGTACTCTGTTAAAAGGAGGCCTTAATATCCCTTAGTTTCCAATAGGACCTCGCTGCCACAGGAAGGTAGGACAAAAGATGTCATGCAAGTTCTTTTCCATAAGCACGTATGACTATATTCAGAATACATGCCTGCATTACATTGATGAATTGGAGCTAGTTCTGTGTCACCCTATGTTATAACTGTTGCATGAATAATCGCATCCGACATAATTCTCCATCACCGATCCATTGCCTACAAGCTTTTCATATATTGTTCTTCGCTTATTTACTTTTCCGTTGCTATTGTTACAACCACTATAAAACCCAAAAATATTACTTTTGCTATTGTTACCACTACTATCATATTACTTTGCTACTAAACACTTTGCTGCAGATATTAAGTTTCCAGGTGTGGTTGAATTGACAACTCAGCTGCTAATACTTGAGAATATTCTTTGGCTCCCCTCGTGTCGAATCAATTAATTTGGGTTGAATACTCTACCCTCGAAAACTGTTGCGATCCCATATACTTGTGGGTTATCAAGACCATTTTCTGGCACCGTTGCCGGGGAGCATAGCTCTATTCTTTGAGCCACTTGGGATTTATATCTGCTTATCATTATGAAGAACTTGAATGATCAAAAAACCAAGATTTTTTCCTCAACCACGAGGGGAGGTAAGGAACTACCATCTAGCTCTGCACTTGATTCACCTTCTGTTTTGAGTAAGCTTGCGACACCTAAACCTGCTTCTGCTATTAATTCTGATATGTCGCATGTTCTTGATGATGCCACTTCTGCTTTACATGATACTTATGATGAAACTACTTCTATGCTTGATACTAGTGTGCCACTAGGTGAATTTCTTGATGAACAACTTGCTAGGGCTAGAGAGAATGAAATTATTGAAACTGATAATATTGATGAAAGTGATGATGAAGATTCTCCTCCTAGATATGAATTGCGTGTCGTTCCTGGGGGTTATGTTATGGATGAAGAAACTGCTAGAGACTTTCTTGCTTGCAATGATAGATCTGATCTTAAGAAATTATTAGCTAAGCTTAAAGAAAAATCTCTGAATGCTAGAATGAAATATGATCCTGCTTATGCTACTTCACCTATCTTTATTACTGATAAGGATTATGATTTCTCAGTTGATCCTGATATAATTACTTTGGTTGAATCTAATCCTTTTTATGGCTATGAATCTGAAACTGTTGTGGCACATCTTACTAAATTAAATGATATAGCTACCCTGTTCATTAGTGATGAGAAAACTCGATACTATTATATCCTTAAATTATTTTCGTTCTCATTAAAGGGTGATGCTAAGATATGGTTTAATTCTCTCGATCCTGGTTGTGTGCGTAGTCCCCAGGATATGATTTACTACTTCTCTGCTAAATATTTCCCCGCTCATAAGAAACAAGCTGCTTTAAGGAAAATATATAATTTTGTGCAAATTGAAGAAGAGAGTCTCCCACAAGCTTGGGGGAGGCTTCTCCAATTACTTAATTCTTTGCCTGATTATCCTCTCAAGAAAAATGAAATACTTGATATCTTTTATAATGGACTAACCGATGCTTCCAGAGACCACCTGGATAGTTGTGATGGTTGTGTTTTCAGGGAAAGAACTGTTGATCAAGCTGAATTGTTATTGAATAATATGTTGACTAATGAAAATAATTGGACACTTCCTGAACCAACTCCTAAGCCAACTCCGAAGAAAAGGGGTATTCTATTTCTCAGTCCTGAAGATATGCAAGAGGCAAAGAAATCTATGAAAGAAAAAGGTATAAAAGCTGAAGATGTTAAGAATTTACCTCCTGTTGAAGAAATACATGGTCTTAATTCATCACCTATTGAAGAAACACACGGTCTCGATAACCCGACATAGGTAGTAAAGGTAAACTCTCTCGATATGATAAAGCTGAAATCCCTCCTGCTAAGTTTGCTAGCCAATGTTTGGATGAATTTGATAACTTTATGGTTAAGCAAGAAGATTTTAATGCTTATTTTGATAGACAACTGAAACGCAATGCTTATATGATTGAACACTTGAGTGATTATATGGCTAGTGTTAAAGGTGAACTTAAACTTATTAGTAAACATGCTTCTATGGACCACTCAAGTAGAACAAGTTCTTAAAGCTCAGAATGATTTGCTCAATGAATTTAATAGTAAGAATAATGATAATGTTGTTAGAGTTATGACTAGAGGTGGTAAAATGACTCGGGAACCTTTGTATCCTGACGGCCATCCTAATAGACTTGAGCAGGATTCTCAGAGAAATAACATTGATGCACCTAGTCCTTCTAAGAGGAAGAAAAAGAAAAATGATAGGACTTTGCATGCTTCTAGTGAACCTGTTTGTAACACCCCGGATGTAACTTACCATATTTGTATTCCAACTCTTGCCATTTTCGGCTCTAAATTATGATATTCCCTCGTGGTTGGGGTTTGTCTTTGTTTCGCATTTTGTTCATGTCATGCATTTCATATCATGTCATCATGTGCATCGCATTTGCATACGTGTTCGTCTCATGCATCCGAGCATTTTCCCCGTTGTCCGTTTTGCGATCCGACACTCCTATGTCCTCCAGCGCCTCCTTTTGCCTCTTTTCGTGAGCAGGTGTTGAACATTCTCGAAATGGACCGAGATTTGCCAAGCAGCCTTGGTACACCACCGGTAGACCGCCTGTCAAGTTTCGTGCCATTTGGAGTCCGTTTGGTACTCCAACGGTTAACCGGGGAACCGTAAAGGTCTCGTGTGTGCTGCAGCCCAACACCCTTCCAAAGTGGCCCAAAACCCATCCAAACCCCCTCCATCCCCTCGGTCGTTCAATCACGATCGTGTGGCCGAAAACCGCACTCCATTTGGACTCTCCTAGCTCCCTCTACCTATAAATTTGTCCTCCCCGTCCAAAATCCGGGTCCCGAAACCCTAATTTCTTCCCCCGCCGCCGCCGGACACATCCGGGCGGAGCCGGACGCATCCGCCACCGTTTCCCTCCACTCATAGGCCGCCACATGGCTGCGCACCGTCCAACCGCTGTCGCGGCCCGCTCGGCCCGCGCGGAGCCCGCAGGAGCCCGCGCCAACCACCGCCACATGCGCGAGGTCCACGCCCGAGCGCCGCCGCCTTCTTCGCCGGAACCCTTGCACCGCCGCCTGTCGTTCTCGCCACCGACCACCGCCATGCCCTCACGCCTCGCCGCCGGTGAGCTCCAAGTCATGCTCCACCATCTCTTCTTCCTCCCCGCCTCGCCTTCCGCCTCTCACCCGTGGCCATGGCCGACGCCGCGCCCTGCAGGTTCCTTGTGGTGGAGCTCCTCGTCGCCAGGATCCGTGCTCCAGCCACCGCACCTCACTGGACACAGGTGCTCCGCCGCCCCTTGCCCGTCTCCGGCCATATCCGTAATGCTGGCGCCGCCCCGCACCTCCACCGCGCCGGATCCGCGCGTCCCCGGCCTCGATCCGGCAAGCTCCGCGCCCGCGCCGCCGTCCTCTTCTTCAACTCCGGCAAGAGCTCCGGCGAACCTCGGGATCCACGCCGCCCAGATCTGGATCCGAAACCCTAGGGTTGACCCTTTTTTCCTAAGTCCCTAATATTTTCTAGCCCTGTTCATCATGCCATAACTCATCATCCGTAGCTCCGTTTTGCACGTGTGATATATCAAATTGTTCACCTGGATGTCCTCTTTATTTTATTCCATTGCACCATGCTTGTTTGAGTCCATCTTGATGCCCTAATGACTGTTGCAAGAGTGCTATAAAATGTTAGTTCCTAATTCTTATCAGTTTATGAGCATTTGTCATTTTTGCCATGATTATTATGTGCTTCCTATGGGCATGATCTCTACATGTGTTTTGGTCTATGCCATGCCATCTTTACAGGGGTGTATGCCATGTATTTTTGTGATCAATGTGATGGCTAGCAAAAGCATGCAAAGTAGCTCTCGTGATGTTGCTGATTTCAGGGACTTAGAATTTTACTAAGTCATTTCCCTGTTGTTATTTTAATGCCATGTGTTCATGTTGATACAGAGTGATCCATGCTTCTTTTGAGTATGTTTAGTAAGGATGATTTGGGCATATGGTTGTTCTCTATCCATCCATGTCCTTGTTTTATATTTATGGAGTACCCTAGCATGACTCAATCTTGCTCTACTTTTGCTATAAAATGTTCCTGGCAGATTGTTTATGTGTTAATCAATTTTGTCAAGGTTGTTGTAGTTGATCCATGCATGCTATGAGATTGTCCTTGCCATGGTTAGCTTTTGATCATGTCTTCTTGCTGGGAATATGCTTAGTTTGTCATGCAATGCCTTGTGTTGAGTGCATCGAGCTCGCAAACACGCCTTCATAACTCTGTTTTTGCCATGTCCAGTTTTTCTGCTAAGTCTGAATTTGTTAATGAAACTTGCTATGTTTACATGGGTGCCATCATATCTTATGATCCTTTTTGGCTTATGGTCAGTAAGGGGCTTTTGCTATATGCTTTGAGTAGATTCATGCCATGCCTTGTATTGCTATGTTCTGTTCCTGTAGCATGTTGTTTATTTGCTCTAAACATTGCTTCCTGATGTTAATTCCTGGCAAGTTAGTATTTTCACCAAGTCTGTGAAGCTGATATCTTTTGCAATTTTGCCATGCTTGCTTGAACCTGTTCTTGTGTGATTTCGCCGTAGCTCAGTGTTCATATTTTGTCAAGCATCTTGAGTAGATCACTGCCATGTGCTTTGTTTCTATGTTGGAGTGCAGTAGCTTAGTTTCTTATTGCATTCTAGATGGCATCGTGCTATTAATCGCAGAATTGTGCCATTATCGTTTTGCTTGCCATTTGCAAACCGTGCATCCGATTCCGGTGATCTTCATATCGATTTCGACCGAAATCAACTCATCTTTCCAGAGGCACTCTTGGTTTGCCAAGTTGAGGCCTGGTTCAAGATTTTCCTTCCGGAGCACGCATATGCATTGCATATCACATCCCGCATATCATGCCATGTTTTGCATCATGTTGCTTGCGCATTGCACCGTGGTTGATTGTGTTTCCCTTTGCTTGTGTTCTTGCCTTGGGTAGAGCCAGGAGATGAGTTCGTGATCGAGGATCCCATTGAGTACACTTACGAGGATCAAGCTTACGTCAACTCGGAGAACTTTGCAGGCAAGATGACCATACCCTCGAAATCACTTCTATCTTTGCTTGCTAGTTGCTCCCTCTATTGCTATGCCGCGATACCTACCACATTCTTTATCATGACTCCCATATTGCCATGTCAAACCTCTAACCCACCTTGTCCTAGCAAACCGTTGTTTGGCTATGTTACCGCTTTGCTCAGCCCCTCTTATAGCGTTGCTAGATGCAGGTGAAGATTGGAGTTTGTTCCTTGTTGGAACATGATTATTGTTTGGGATATCATTATATTATCTTGTTTACTTTAATGCATCTATATACTTGGTAAAGGGTGGAAGGCTCGGCCTTATGCCTGGTGTTTTGTTCCACTCTTGCCGCCCTAGTTTCCGTCATACCGGTGTTATGTTCCTTGATTTTGCGTTCCTTATGCGGTTGGGTTATAATGGGAACCCCTTGATAGTTCGCCTTGAATAAAACTCCTCCAGCAAGGCCCAACCTTGGTTTTACCATTTGCCACCTAAGCCTTTTTCCCTTGGGTTCCGTGGACTCAAGGGTCATCTTTATTTTAAACCCCCGAGTCAGTGCTCCTCTGAGTGTTGGTCCAAACTAGAGCCCCTTGCAGCGCCACCTCAGGGAAACTTGAGGGTTGGTTTTAGTTGTACGGATTGCTTATCCGGTGTGCCCTGAGAACGAGATATGTGCAGATCCTATCGGGATTTGTCGGCACATTCGGGCGGCTTTGCTAGTCTTGTTTTACCATTATCGAAATGTCTTGTAACCGAGATTCCGAGTCTGATCGGGTCTTCCTGGGAGAAGGAATATCCTTCGTTGACCATGAGAGCTTGTGATGGGCTAAGTTGGGACACCCCTACATGGTTTTGAACTTTCGAAAGCGGTGCCCGCGGTTATGGGCAGATGGGATTTTGTTAATATCTGGTTGTAGAGAACTTGACACTTAACTTAATTAAAATGAATCAACATCGTGTGTAGCCGTGATGGTCTCTTTTCGGTGGAGTCCAGGAAGTGAACACAGTTCTTATGTTATGCTTGAACGTAAGTAGTTTCAGGATCACTTCTAGTTCACGACCGTGCTTTGCTTCTCTTCTCGCTCTCATTTTGCATAAGTTTAGCCACCATATATGCTAGTGCTTGCTGCAGCTTTACCTCACTACCTTTTCCTACCCATAAGCTTAAATAGTCTTGATCGCGAGGGTGTGAGATTGCTGAGTCCCCGTGACTCACATATTACTTCAAACAGTTGCAGGTGCCGATGATAACCGTGCAGGTGACGCAACCGAGCTCAAGGAGGAGCTCGATGAAGATTTTGTTTGTAGTCTCATTTCGTTTCCAGTTGATCAGTAGTGGAGCCCAGTCGGGGCGATCGGGGATCTATGCATTAGGGGTTGTCTTTCTTTATTTGGTTCCGTAGTCAGACCTTGTTTGTATTCTGGATGATGTAATGCTATATTTATGTATTGTGTGAAGTGGTGATTGCAAGCCAACTCTTTATCCCTTTCTTATTCAGTACATGGGATGTGTAAAGATTACCCCTCTTGTGCCATGCCTACAATGCGGTTATGCCTCTAAGTCGTGCTCCGACATGTGGGAGATATATCCGCATCGTGGGTGTTACACTGTTGTAGACACACCTGAGAATCCTAATGATATTTCTATCTCTGATCCTGAAACACAATCTGGTAATGAACATGAACCTAGTGATAATGTTAATGATGATGTTCATGTTGATGCTCAACCTAGCAATAATAATGATGTAGAAATTGAACCTGCTATTGATCTTGATAACCCACAATCAAAGAATCAACGTTATGATAAGAGAGACTTTGTTGCTAGGAAGCACGGTAAAGAAAGAGAACCATGGGTTCAGAAACCCATGCCTTTTCCTCCTAAACCATCCAAGAAAAAGGATGATGAGGATTTTGAGCGCTTTGCTGAAATGGTTAGACCTATCTCTTTGCGTATGTGTTTGACCGATATGCTTAAAATGAATCCTTATGCTAAGTATATGAATGATATTGTTACAAATAAGAGAAAGATCCGGAAGCTGAAATTTCCACCATGCTTCCTAATTGTACTTTTAAGGGTGGAATACCAAAGAAACTTGGAGATCCAGGAGTACCAACTATACCATGCTCCATTAAAAGAAACTATGTTAAAACTGCTCTATGTGATCTTGGAGCCGGTGTTAGTGTTATGCCTCTCTCTTTATATCGTAGACTTGATTTGAATAAGTTGACACCTACTGAAATATCTTTGCAAATGGCTGATAAATCAACTGCTATACCTGTAGGTATTTGTGAGGATGTGCCTGTTGTGGTTGCAAACGTTACTATTTTAACGGACTTTGTTATTCTTGATATTCCCGAGAACGATAGTATGTCTATTATTCTTGGAAGACCCTTTTTGAATACTGCAGGGGATGTTATTGATTGCAACAAAGGCAATGTCACTTGTCATGTTAATGGTAATGAGCATACGGTACACTTTCCGAGGAAACAACCTCAAGTCCGCAGTATCAATTCTATTGGAAAAATTCCATCGATTACTATTGGAGGTTTTCAATTTCCTCTTCCTACTGTCACAAAGTGATATGCTATTCTTATTGTTGGGGATGTGCATATCCCCGTTGAGGTAACATAGTGTCATTCGAAATTTCTCTGGTTCCATGTTATTCGGAATGAGTTTGTTAACAAGACTTGATCAACCTTGTTAGTGGATTCCTTTTGATGAGTATGAGATGGATGAAGTTAGAAGGCACAACCCTCTGTACCCTTCTTTTACTTTCTGTTATTTATATTAAATAAAGCAAAAATAGTAATTTCTGTCAGTTTTCTGAATTATCCGTGCAATAAAAAAATACCTCAAAAATAAAAGTTCTCCAAATGCCCTAAAAATTTAATATGATTTTTTCTGGAATATTTGAGAATATCTAGCACTGAGAACCATCAGGGGGAGCCAGCACCTGGCCACGAGGGTCCAGGGCGCGCCCCCCTGCCTCGTGGGCCCCTGGTGGCCCCCCTCCACTTATTACAGCCACCACACACTCCTTCTTCCTTCCAAAAAAATCACCAACCAGCTCAAGCACGAGTTCTAGCTCATCTTGCTGCCATTTTCGATCTCCTAGCTCAAAGCTCCATTCACAAAACTGCTTTGGGGGATTGTTCTTTGGTATGCGACTCCTCTAATGGTCCAATTAGTTTTTGTTCTAGTGCTTTATTTATTGCAAATCTTTGCTGCTTAGGTGACCCTGTTCTTGAGTTTGCATGTCAAATTTATGTGGTCAAAAGTAGTTTTAATGCATGATATGGCCTCTAGGCACTTGTGGGAGTAGTTGCTATCAATTTTGTTGAGTTTGGTTCACTTTTATTTTAAGTTACTAAAAATTTCAGAAATTTTTCAGAGGAGGAAATATGTTTATAAAAATGTACCAAGGTGGTTCTTCAAGGAAGATAGGACCCAGGCCCGCAATGCGTGAGCCGGACGATGAACCACCGAGGGACGCTCAAGTGCGGCCTTGTGAATGGCCAAGGCCGTCAGAAGATTTCATGGTCCAAGCAGGAATCAAGGATGAATTGGACGCATATGTGCGTAACGCCGATTTTGAGAGCTTCATGGCACATAAGTGCCGTCAGTACCACTACCTCACTGATTTCTTTGTGAGAAGGTTTCAATTTTCATCATCACGCAATTCTCAAACTATCATGTTTGATCTTTATGATAAATCTTATACCATGGACTTAGAAGATTTTAACACTGCTTGTAAACTCCCACAGTGGGGTAATGTTAGTGAACCTCGCAAATTTGAATATAGAGACTTTCTTGCTAGTATAACTGTGGGGGAATTTAGGAAAATCACGCAAGCTACCATAGGGAGCATTCATTTTCCTGCTATACATTATTTTGCTCTCTTTATAGGTAGATGCATAAATGGTAAGGATGAGGCATGTCACATGTGTGTGCCAGATCTTAGTGTTCTCAAGAGTGCTATATTAGGAGATAGACAATATAACTTGGGGGGCCATTGTTGCACGCAGGTTGCATAATAACAAAATTAATGGAGATTTCTTTGGTGGAATTTACGCAACCCGTTTAGCTGATTTTCTTGAGATACCCATACATGGAGATGATATCGAGTTGCCTCCTGCTTATTTAGATTATAATGCCATGGTTTGTCATAAGTTTGTTGAGAGGAACAATCAGTTCCTCTAGTACCGACTAATCTTTGACAGACGACGCACCTATCATGTCGCTCTCCCTGCTCCTACTTTTTTGACTTTCAGGCAAAAGGGAGATATGTTATAACCAGGGAGGAGGCGACCGAGTACGAGAGGAGGGCGGAGGCAGCCCGCCTCCATGTTGCAGCTCTTCGGGCAGTAGCTGATGCATCTCGGTACGACCCCATCTTCAACTTTGGATATCCATCAGGCCATCCAGGGGCATAGACCAACTTAGGCCAAAAGCCTAAGCTTGGGGGAGTACGTATTTCTCACCAACATTACATTCATGTTCACACACTCATGCTAGTTGTCGGTGCTCATACTCTTTCATTGTATCATCCATGCTAGTTTATTTTCATTTTCTCGTTTTCTTCTTGTGTGTTTGAAAAACATTAAGAAAAAACAAAAAAAAATAGTTGTAGCTTTTAGCTAGTTTACTTTCCATGCCTGTAGTAGTAATAATTAAAAAGAAAACCCAAAAAAGTTCTCGTTTTTCTTTTGCTTGTTGGGAGCTTTCCCGGGTAAATAGTTTGTTTTATTTCTTTCCTTTGGGGGTCGAGAGGAGAAGACCACGATGAAAATGTTGAGTGGCTCTTATATGCATTATTGTTGATCTAATGAAGAGCCCATATTACCTTGTCTTCTTCCATGAATTGAATGCTTGCAGATTCCAGCTTAGTCCAATGCACGTGCACTATCATTATTATCCACACTATTCGGTCGTGCAAGTGAAAGGCAATAATGATGATTATATGATGAACTTATTGAGATGAGAAAAACTAGTATGAACTCGACCTCTCTTGTTTTTGTAAATATGATTAGTTCATCGTTCCTGATTTAGCCTATTATGAAAGATACATATTTGCAATGACAATTAGAGATCATAGTTTCTTGTGTCATGCTTAATTAGCTAGGAGCTTATAATGGTTTACCTTGCATGCCAACATGCTATTAAAATGGTTGTGATGTGGTATGATAGGGTGGTATCCTCCTCTGAATGATTTAAGTGACTTGACTTGGCACATGTTCACGCATGTAGTTGAACAAAATCAACATAGCCTTCACGATATTTATGTTCATGGTGGATTATATCCTACTCATGCTTGCATGTTCATGACTGTTGTCGCTCTCTAGCTGGTCGTTTCCCAGTCTTTTGCTAGCCTTCACCTGTACTAAGCGGGAATACTGCTTGTGCATCCAATCCCATGAACCCCAAAGTTATTCCATATGAGTCCACTATACCTTCCTATATACGGCATCTACCTGCCGTTCTAAGTAAATTTGTATGTGCCAAACTCTAAACCTTCAAATAAATATCCTGTTTTGTATGCTCGAATAGCTCATGTATCAACTAGGGTTGTACGTATCTTCCATGTTAGGCGGTTTATTCTCAAGAGGAGTGGACTCCGCTCCTCACTCACGAGAAAGTGGCTGGTCACCGGGATGCCCAGTCCCATGCTTTATGCAAACTAAATCAAAATAATTGCAAACAAAACTCCCCCTGGGACTCTTATTAGTTGGAGGCACTCGTTGTTTCGAGCAAGCCATGGATTGATGCTTGTCGGTGGAGGGGGAGTATAAACGTTAGCATTCTGTTTGGGAACCGCCTATAATGTGTGTAGCATGGAAGATATCGCCATCTCTTGGTTGTTATGTTGACAATGAAAGTATACCGCTTAAAATATTATTCATCTCTATTTCAAAACCGAGCTCTGGCACCTCTACAAATCCATGCTTCCCTCTGCGAAGGGCCTATCTATTTACTTTCATGTTGAGTCATCATCCTCTTATTAAAAAGCGCCAGTTGGAGAGCACCTCTGTCATTTGCATCCATTACTGTTAGTTTACATTGAGTATGACTGTGACTGGATCTCTTTTACCATGAATTACAATGTCTAGAAAGTCCTTGATCCGTAAAGGTGCTCTGCATTTATGTTTTGCGGTCTCAGAAAGGGCTAGCGAGATACCATCTTATTATATCATATCATGATTGCTTTGAGAAAAGTGCTGTCATCCGAGATTTGTTATTATTGCTCGCTAGTTGATTATGCCATTGATATGAGTAAACATGAGACCTAAATATTATTGTGAATATATTTAGTTCATAATCTTTGCTGAAAACTTGAATGATGGCTTTACATATTTACAACAACAAGAGCAAACAGAGTTTGTAAAAGTTTCTCTTTATCACTTTCTGTTTATCAACTGAATTGCTTGAGAACAAGCAAATGTTTAAGCTTGGAGGAGTTGATACGTCTCCGTCGTATCTACTTTTCCAAACACTTTTGCCTTTATTTTGGACTCTAACTTGTATGATTTGAATGGAACTAACCGGGACTAACGCTGTTTTCAGCAGAATTGCCATGGTGTTATTTTTGTGCAGAAATAAAAGTTCTCGGAATGACCTGAAAATCAACAGAGATTATTTTTGGAATATATTAAAAAACTGGAAGAAGAATCCACGTCAGGGGGCCCACACCCTGTCCACGAGGGTGGGGGCGCGCCTACCCCCTAGGCGCGCCCCCCTGCCTCGTGGGCCCCCTGACGCTCCACCGACCTCAACTCCAACTCCATATATTCGTGTTCGGGAAGAAAACAATCAGAGAGAAAGATTCATCGCGTTTTACGATACGGAGCCGCCGCCAAGCCCTAAACTCTCTCGGGAGGGCTGATCTGGAGTCCGTTCGGGGCTCCGGAGAGGCGAATCCGTCGCCATTGTCATCATCAACCTTCCTCCATCACCAATTCCATGATGCTCACCGCTGTGCGTGAGTAATTCCATCGTAGGCTTGCTGGACGATGATGGGTTGGATGAGAATTATCATGTAATCGAGTTAGTTTTGTTAGGGTTTGATCCCTAGTATCAACTATGTTCTGAGATTGATGTTGCTATGACTTTGCTATGATTAATGCTTGTCACTAGGGTCCGAGTGCCATGATTTCATATCTGAACCTGTTATGTTTTTATGAATATATGTGAGTTCTTGATCCTATCTTGCAAGTTTATAGTCACCTACTATGTGTTATGATCCGGCAACCCCGAAGTGACAATAATCGGGACCACTCCCGGTGATGACCGTAGTTTGAGGAGTTCATGTATTCACTATGTGTTAATGCTTTGGTCCGGTACCCTATTAAAAGGAGGCCTTAATATCCCTTAGTTTATAATAGGACCCCACTGCCACGGGAGGGTAGGACAAAAGATGTCATGCAAGTTCTTTTTCATAAGCACGTATGACTATATTCGGAATAAATGCCTACATTACATTGATGAATTGGAGCTAGTTCTGTGTCACCCTATGTTATAATTGTTGCATGAAAAATCGCATCTAACATAATTCTCCATCACCGATCCATTGCCTATGAGCTTTTCATATATTGTTCTTCGCTTATTTACTTTTCCGTTGCTATCTTCCCCTTTGAGATCTCGGAGTGGCTTCTTGCGCTCCATTAGGCTGGGGTGGGCTCAGGCGGGGCCGCTCTCCTTCGATGCGGGGCAGTAGGGGTGGTGGCGACGATGGCGAGCGGCATGGCAGGCGGTAGGCGGAGGGGATAAGGCAGGTCGCAGGAGCGCACATGCTAACCCCCAGCACTCGACTATAGAATGCTAGTGAGCTCACACCAAACTCTCCTTCAACGGTCGCCATGTTAGTTACTCCTTTCCTTTTAGCATGCAGATCTATCTGCAGTAAATAAGTGGCATCAAGCAACAAATATGATGGCAGGTGGTTTACTACTGTAGTAGGAAAGTAATATAAGTGACCAAAGAGAATGGTTTTCAGCAAAGGAGTTTGCTTAACAAAAGTAAAAAAAGTGACAAATTCAAACTTCCTATGGCTACGTTACATGCATGCCTCAAGCATTACTCTTGAACTGAAACAACATGTGGTACACATATATACATAAGGCAAAAGTTATGCTTAATACAAAAAAAAAAGTTTTGTAGCACTGCCTTAAGGCACCGAAGCGCAGTCCGTGTATGTGTATGTGAACTTACAGATGCTAGTGTAAGGAGAAAGTACCACCAAAACACAACCAATTGCCAAAAAAAGGCAATGAGGTGCCGCTACCGGAATAACTGGCTATCAAAATCTGTGTCGTTGAAGGCCTGAATTTTCATTAAAGGCCAAAAAAAATGCCTGGATATGAGCTTGATCCAACAAGTACTAGCAGTTTTACATGTTGGGGAGGACGGTAGAGAGTGGGGGAGGCCCTAAACAGCTAGCAGAGCGGAAGTAAATCAGCTTGGGGCAAAACACAAGAGCCAGAGATGAGCAGGTTGATGGCTTTGTTAATTCAAAGTCGGACTCTGCGTAAGCCTTCGTTCTAAAAAAAAACACAAGAGCCAGAGGTGAGCATCGCCCCGCGCCTCCCTGGGAAGCCCGATCCGCCAGGTGTTGGCATCGTGCATCCTCGCCAACGACGACATCATTACGATGCTTCCAGAGGTTCCAGACGCACAGCATCATGAAGCAGGAGGCAGACTGCGGGAGCTTGGACGTTGTGGAGTTCATCGACTTTGGTATTACGGGAGTAGACAGCGTCCACCCACCGCAAAAAACAGTGAAGATGCCCATGAGATGAGAAGAATGTTGATTTTAGGTTGGTTCCCGAACTTCAGCACAAGGAAGACTGCATTATGTTATTGCAACCCACGTCATCAACATTAGTCGAATGGTGTGCTCATCTTGCTAGAAATGGAATGGGGAGCATACACTAATCACTGGACACGTTGTTTACCCGCTAAAAATGAAAATTATACACATATCCCCTTCTCTTGATTTTAATTACACTTACTCCAGTAATCAATCAATGAATCAAATCATGTAACATCAGATAATTGATTATTGTTTTTTTTTTTCCCTTTCCTTTCCTTTGTCGAAATGCCAACCTTGCTTCTTTGAGATAAGTCCAAATTATAATCCCCTCTGGCACCGGCATGTGTCCTATATTTCTCATCTCAAATCATATCATTAGATTCACATCCAGATAGGCCTCTACTTATGCTTGCAGATTCATCAGATAAAAATCATACATTAATCTCAATAAATACATTAATCATCCAGTTGACCACTTCGTCAGAATGACCAAGAGTGAGGGCAAGGTGTCCAAGTACGTCGTCGCCGCCGACAAGAAAGAGCGCCAGCTTCTGATCCCGTGGGACGGCTACCACACGACGAGTCAACGGAACGGAAGCACCGTCACCAATCACTATATTGTCGCCCGTTGCTTCGTATAGGATTCTACGATCACTAAAGTTTCCTCGAGTCGCAACGACTACTCTCGAGATATTACACGGGCCCTTTAGAACATTGATGGCAAAGGTGGCTTCCACGGGTGCGTAAACCTGCACACATGACAACTCCAGCCTACTCAGATAACTATCTAGACCGAGGGTCATGGTCTCCTTTCCTGTAGCGAGGCGGACCGAATCGAATTCTTGCAAGCATTTGCTAAAATCTTGATCCGCCCCTCCATTGCACTTGATCTTCAAATTGATCTCGAAATGAAGCCTACTCTGCGGAACTAGCGCTCGACATGGGTCCGACAAAGATATCATATCATCCTACATGCAAAAAGGGTTTAATCAAGGGGAGAAACATCATGTAAAAAGTGTGGGTTGCACACTAGGAAGGAAGGAAGGAAGGAAAGAAGGAAGGAAGAGCCAAACGCCGATGGACGGATAAGGGATGAAGATGCACGCATACCGGGGAGGTGATGAGTTGGGGATCGTCCCTGTGACGCCTAAAGAGATAGACGCATCTATAGTCCACCGAGTCCCTTGCGACGACGGTGCCAAACACGTTGATCGGGAAGCCGACGTCCGATTCGCGTACCTTGAAGGATCTGATGTTTTTTTTTTTGAACTTAAGAAGGATCTGATGTTGAGGCATGCTCCCACGAGCGACTCGCGCGCGGGTGTTGTCTTGTGGAGCGGCGGGCCACGGCAGAAGCGAGCTGTAAGGGTTTACTTAGGTTGTTGATGGATGTCAATAGTGAATAGTGAATAGTGAATAGAGAGAAATATGCACTGACTCTCTTTGTGGTAGTGGAACAAGGCCATGTTGAACTCGTGGTGGAAGCGATAGCACACGTGGTAGTCCTGCGTGGGCTCGTACGAGGTGAACCACGTGCGGAGCCCGCAGCGCCTTCTCCGTCAGCTTGAGCTCTCCATCAGTCCAACGAGACCCGCTACTCGCCGCCGACGAGAGCTGGTGGTGGTGCAAGTCCCTGATGTGGAGGAGGTGGCAGACCTCCCCTTGATCCTGCCGGCGATGGCCCCGCATGCCAGGTCCATGAGGCCTCGGACCTCCAGCTCCTTGGAGGCCTGCACGTCGTCAACCAAACGAACGATTAGTAGGTAATTGATGGTTGCGATCGATCCGAGGAAGAACAAGTCGATAAATTACATTGGAGAAAAAACTCCTCGTCGTCTTGTCAACGCACACATACATACTACTCCATACACATGATGATGATCTGCCCTGCAAATAAATCTAAAATTCTACCAGTACTTTTTATCTTCATTACAGACAGATACTACTTTTTATTCAATGATGAATAATCAAATAAGAATACTGCCATCATACAAAAGAAATCAAAACAAAACAAATCAAATGGATGCACACAACACACCATTCTATATGTTCCTTTCACTCAACAAATGCAACAAATTCCGATCTGCTCCAGACCATACTGAATCTCCTTCCCATGAAGCATGTCACACGAGCGACGAGTCCCCTTCCGCGGTGCCACCTTCCACGGCCGCCTGCCGCACCTTGGGAGGCCCGGAGTGCCGCCTCGTCGCCGCCGGCGGCGTCCCAACCGGAAAGGACAGCCGCTTCTTCGCTGAACCCACAGAAGACCATCCTTTCTCCAGCGTCTCAGCTTGAGCAGCACCCTCGGTCAGCATCGGGCTCTGCACACGCGACTTGGCCCTGGCCGACGCCGACTTGGTGGCCGCCATGTAGCTCGGCACCGACGACGGGGAAGAGCCCGACAGGCTCGCGTCATCACGCACGCTGGACGCGCCCATGCTGTGCCTCCGGGGCCGCTCGGACCGGACAGTGCTGACCACGCTCCTCGCGTCGTCGCCGTCACCGTCTCCGCTCTTGGGCGTCGCGCTCTTCTTCCTCGCCAGCACCGGCGAGGGCGTCGACGGGGACTGCCTGGGGGCAGGGCCGGACGGCTTCGGAGTCGAAAGCGGCGTGGGCTTATCATCGTTCGGCTTCAAAGAGTCCACCACCTGGTTGTCGGCCTTTGTGACCGTCTCCACTTGGCCGAGGTTCATGCTCAGGCTGGTGCTGTTCACCGACGTGCGGTCGACGCTGCTGCCATCCTTCTCGGCCGTCCCATTCCGGCCGTCGAACGGCCTCGACGCCATCCACCGCTCCAGCCAGCTCCAGCCCCAGTGCGGGTTGCTCGGGTCCACAAACATCGGGTTAGCAGACCTTGAGGTGCTCTTCCACTGTCAAGAAGAAGAAAAAACAGGAATGCATGTCCAAAATGCTGTCTGTCTAAGACTCTTGATGAAAACCTAGCATGGACTGCTGTGAACTGAATATGATGCAACCAAACTGACCTGATGGGAAAACGCGTATGCGAGGGCCCGTTCTCTTCTAGCTGCGGCCTCTTGCCTGCTCACGAGGCTGGCCTCGATCTGCTCCTTGGACTGCAGGCTGGTATTCCACTGATCTCCCATCTTATTATATATAATAACAGGGAAGAGTTTGTTACATGTCTTTTCATATGGTTGTGCTTTTATCATGCTTATTACAAAAGTAAATGTCAAAAAATAGCCCTAACTGAATAATAAACACACTAAAGTGCTAAAATCTCAGACCCCTTAACTGTATAGATATGTTCTGAATTTCACAAGGATTTCATCTTGAACTGCAGAGAGGTACATTACTCTTTCAATTCTCTGCAAATGCTAACTGCTTTTTCATTCTTATAACCATTTATTTAAACCAAAGTCGTCTTGTGTAAAGAGCAGCAAATAAGCATACTGAATCAAATCAAAAGCAGACAAATCCTGACTAGTAATTCAAACCCTGCAGTATGACAGTGATTGACTTCGGACTTCAGATAGGAAACACCCAAGTACAAACCACCATGCCAGAACTTAAAACAGAGGCTAAAGAGCAAGGACTACAGCAACATGACAGATGATCCCTCTGTATTCTAGCTCCCAGCAGTAATCAGCAGCAGAGCTCGCTGTATTTACCATAGTGGGTTAAGTTCAGGCCCAATCAACGCTAGTGCTCTAGTATTCTGCATACTTCTGGTCCAGCAACACTAACAATATCTGATCCGGTTATACATATTGTACTGGGATCACACCTAGGAATTCAGTAAAATAGTATGGAGGTTCAAAAAGGTTTTACTGTAAACGCATATTTCTGGTCAACAGCACTAACCATTTCAGATCAGATTCTAGAAATACCACTAGGAATTAAGTAAACGGTATAGAGGTTCAAAATGTTTTAGTATCAAGAGTCTTATTAGCAGACAAATCCTGACTCTGCAATAATATGACAATGGTTATTCAGGCTTCAGATAGGCGACACCGGACTACTAAAACTGAGGCTAAACAGTCGCAGCAAATCCAGTAACGTATAACACACAATCCCTCTGTATTACAGCTCCCATTCACAATCATCAATAGAACTCTCAGTATTTACCACGGTGTGTTAAGTTGAGGTCCAATCAACGGTACTGCTCTAGTATTCTGCATATTTCTGCTTCAACAGCAGTAAGGATATCAGATCAGGCTCTACATATGGTACTGGAATTACCACTGGCTAGGAAGTCAGTAAAACGGTATGGAGGTTCAAAATGTTTTACTATAAAGAATATTACTACTATTGATTAATGATGATGTTTGCTGCATACCCTGAGAGTCTCTAGTTCCTGGTTCAACAAGAGCTGGCGCTGAAGGGCCTGGTTCTCCTCGGCCATCTTGATCCTCCTTGTCCGTATCTTGGACTGGACCCGGGATAGAGTCTGCATGCAGCGAAGCGTGCTGGTGGCCTGGCGCTTGACGGAGTGGCCTTGGACCAGAGACTTGAGCCTGACAAGGCCTTTCAATGCCCGCAGCGCCCTTCTTGCCTGGGAATGGATAGCAGCAATTCAGTCGGTACACTCATAGTATCAGTAAAAAGATGCTAGTGTGTAACAAAAAAAAGGTTCAGTTAAAGCTCCATTAGGACTGCAGGAAGTGTCAAGTTAGATTTTCCTGCTTAGGCAATCTGCCTCACACAACAAAGGCTTACACTTAGCATAGATTATTTAGGGAATTAAAAAAACTAACTTGCAGGTTCAAGACTAGTTTTTAATTAATCATCGATGATATAAAATTGAGAGTTCATTTGGCATTTGATGGTCTTGATGTAACAGGAATCCTATGTCTATGAAGAATGCTGGTTTCAGTAATTAACAGCCTGGATAGATAGATAGATAGATAGATAGATAGATATGCATACATGGGGGAAACCAGTATCAGTAATTCTTTGCTCGGCACACTTAAAATATGTGTAAGAAAATTCTGCTGGTGCGTAACAGAAAATATTCAGTTAAAGCTCCATTAGGGGGGGTACATCAAGTGTCATATTCGATTTCCCTGCTTAGGCAGTGGCAGACAATTTGCCTCACACCACACAGCAAAGGCAGTGGCAGTTGGAGCCAAAAAAACAGAGAGTTAAGAAAGAAAAAATCAGTGCAATTAATGAACTAATTCTAGCATGCATGGTTGATGAGCAAACCGTCCAAGTAAGCAAACGCATCGGAATGAAAATGGGGTCTATTTATAGGTCAAAACTTGCAAGTGCATCAGCCGATGCCAATTTTACAAAACAACCTGGCAAGTTGAGGACTGGCTTTTGATCATCAAGGATGATATAAAATTTGCAGTGACAGTTGAGTTGGTATTTGATGGCCTTGATGTTAAAGGAAGGGATTCTATGTCAAGAAAGAAAGCAGAATGTATGTATTTGATGGCCTTGGGGGTGGGGGGTATTACCAGGTGACCTCGGAAGGCGGTCTGGATCTTGGTGGCGGCGAGCTCCCTGGACAGGATGGGAGAGGAACAAGGAGCCGGCACAATGGCGGCCTGTGCCTGTGGTGGTGGTGGTGGTGGTGCGGCGGCAGCAGGGGCAGGGGCAGGGAGCGGCGCATCCGTGGCTGGCGCTGGCGCTGGCGCTGGCGCGGCGGCGACATGCTCAATTTCATGCTCCTCCTCTTGGGTTAGAGTTTGAGTTAGAGTTTGAGTTTGAGTTTGAGTTTGAGTTTGAGCGACGGGGAGCGGGGCTGAAGCAGGAAGTGAGGCCTCCGGGAAGTCGTCGGGGTAGCGGGGGAGGGCGGAGCCTGAGGAGGAGGCGCGGGCCTGGAGGTAGGAGGCGGAGGGCGTCAGATCCCGCGGGTAGGCCGCGCTGCTGCTGCCGGCGGCGGCCAATCTCCTCTGCAGTTTCTGCTAGATCGAACAGCAGTAGGAATTGGGTCAGGATTCAGTCTATGTGTGTGTGTGTGATTTGCAAATTACTGCTGACTGACGTACCTGGTCCTTGGATTCGGGGCTGAAAGCCTTCTTGACGGCGCCCAGCCACTTGGGCTTCTTCCCCATCAATCAATCTTCCAAGATCAAGATAAGATGAAGATGATTGCTTTGCTTCCACTCGAGTCCAGTCCAGCGGAGAGCAAGAAGAGGAGAAGGAATGGGGAGATCCGGTGAGGTGAGGTGAGGCAACCACCGGATCTGTGTCGATCTGATTGTTTGTTTGTTTGCTTGCTGCACCGTGACGGGAACAACAAGAGAGAGGAGCTGCAAGGTGGAAGAAGACTCGGTCACTCTCACTCACAGCCACACCAGAGAGCAGACCAGCTTCAACCAACCCAGGTACCGTGTGTGTAATCATTTTGGATATTGGATATGGGGCGGAGGTCACTGGTCTGTAATCATTTTGTAGTTTTGGAGGTGTTCAACATCATATTACACACTTCTGACTTAAAAGTTTAACCGTCTCAAGTTTGGGTAGGGGTGGTCAACCTCCCCTCTAATATGCTGGGCTTAATTTCCATGGCATGCACAAATTGATGATATGGTTGGTAATGTGATACATCTGGACGCAGATGCTCGTGAATATGCACGGGGGTTCTTGTTTGAGGACCCACATATCGATCAATGTTAAAGAGCCATTTATGTGATGGTGTCAAGACCTCATTCTTAACTACTGCCATCAAAGTCGAGAGAAGAATGGACAAGCAACAAAGGCAAAGGAAGTCCCAGATGGGCAGTGAAGCCCAGTTGCACAACAAAGTCAAGCCCAGACCGTGACCACTATATAGCGGTATAGTATCGTAGTGTGTGAGAGGAGGGACATCGAATGACCTGTCACAACACACAGTCTCTTCTATTCCCCTTTCACCTCCTTCTATCTTCTTCTCTAAGATGTTGCGCCAGCCTTTCCACTCTAGTTTCAGCAAGACGCAATCATGGGGAAGACAAAAGCTTGTGACCGATGATAAGATCAACGTGGCGGGGGCACAATCGTGGGCTCTGATTGACAAGGTTCTATGTCGCAAGGTTTTCCATGTGGGTACGATACTCCGACCCACGTCCCGGCTTCTCATTCGCCAACGAAACCACGCGTCAGCTCTTGGTTGGAACAAGTGTTGCCCATCTAATGAACGACATGCACCTATGTCGTATAGACACGTGACGTGATCTAAACAATGGACTGCTTAGTTAAAAAGGCTGGTCAATCAAAGGCCTGCTTAAGGCCCACTTGACTTAGTCCAACTTCAGAGGACTGGACCATGATAGGCCTGCTAAATGCATACTTGCATATCGCCCATTTACAACCCAGATCCACACAGCCCGTTAGAACCTGTGTGGATTCGTGTGTTTTGATGGAGAGCTATCAGGGGCTTGCTGTCAAGTTTTGGAGAGTTGCATTGGATGCACATCAGGCAGGCTGCCATTTCTCCCATGTGTGGACTTGAAAAAGAGTCTCTTTATCATCGCTTATTGACATACGATCAGGCCAAGCTCTTTTGGGAGGAAACACAAGTTCTGTTCGAGCTTAATATCCCAAGGCTGCACCTTAATACTTGGACGGTCTTTTGGGAGGAAACACAAGTTCTGTTCGAGCTTAATATCCCAAGGCTGCACCTTAATACTTGGACGGTATATATTTTGGACCCATGCTTGGTGCCAAAAGGAGGAAGGGCAATTATGGTAACTTTTATGTAGGCATTTTGCCACTTGAGAAATAATTGCACTCATGGAGAGTTCGGTACCAGCGGCAACAACCTATGATCATTATGTATGGTATTGTTCGAGAACTAGACTAGGTGCTGAAAAACGCTCATGTACTGATGACAATTATCAAATGGACTGCTCTTGAACCGGTTTGGGTTAAGTTAAATATGACGGTACATTGTTTTGGGTGGTCGAAGAGGAGTTGGGATGGTTGCAAGAGCCCATTTGGGAAATTTCTTGGCAACTTTTGGTGTCCCTCTATGTTCGGGTATTGGATCTGATGTCGGTGGAGATGCTACCATGTCGGGATGCGTCGCTATTTGCTCGCAATAGGGATCTTCAGCATGTTCAGTTGGAGATTGATTGTCTAAAAGTTAAAAGACTATGAAAGTCAAGCTCAGAAAAATCAATAGACTTCCATATTTTATGTCAGATGAAGGAGATCGTACACTCTTTCCATGGATTCAAACTTCTTTTTTGCTTAGTGTTAGGCAAATGAGGCAACTCATAACACAATTAAAGAAGCTTTAATGTTTGGAAATCTTGTAAAGAACTTGGATGTAATCCCTAGCTTTTTGCCCCGCACTTTACGGTTGGGCTTGCCTTCGCCAACTGAGTAAAGCTCCACAAGGCGAGTTTTCTTAAAAAAGGTTTACATCCATCTTGACTAGAGGGTTGCAATTCAGTGTTGGCCAGGCATGACTTTTGAGTCTTGTTTGAGTCGCTCCATGGCTTGGTACTTGGTTTGCCCACATGCTCACAGGTCCCAGGCTTGTACATTTCTCTTGGAGTGGTGGTTGCCGTGGTAGGGTCTGAGCGGTGACGGATGATGGCCGTTTATCTAGCAGAGCAATATTTGCTTATTTTCCCCATTTGTTGCTTGTACTCGAAATCAGAGGTTCCTTGCAAATATGCTTGTGTTAGATGGCTTGATTGTTTGGCATAGGCGAGCGTGGATGCGTGGAACTCGGGCTGAATAACCTCATAGCTTGTTGTTTGGCATAGGCGAGGGTGGATGCGTGGACCTCGGGCTGGATAACCTCATGACTTGTTGTTTGGCATAGGCAAGCGTGGATGTGTGGAACTCAGGTCGGATAAACTTATGGCTTGTTCGATGTAACGAAGTTGAAGTAGCTTTCTTTGAAAAAAAGGTGATGATGATGACCCTTGCGAGCAACCTTGTGCATGGGGGAGGAGGGGTAGCTAAGCTAAGTAAGAGGGTAATGCTTTTATTCTTAATTAACGGGTGGAGCCCTAGGTTTTGAATTTGCAAAATATAGACATTGTTTCAGTAGTTCTAGGTGTTAGCGAGTAGCAAATTTCGTAATGAAGTATTGATGCAAATACTGACTCTAGTTAGTTATCTAATATGATAATGGCCGTGCAAAATTTATCGGTTACAACTTAGAAATGGTGGGTTGATGTTATCGAACGGCCGCAGCGACACGGATTAAAAGATGTGAAGCACAATGACGAGGCAACGCAACAAAGCGGTCGACCGCGCGAAGATGCTGTATTGACGTCGATCGATGGCATATTTTCCTAGTTTGAAACTATCAGGGAATGGATGCGAAAAAGCTAGTTAGGCAGTTGGCATACGTCGTGGAAGCCCTTTACATCGCCGTTGACCCCGCACCGCCCGGTGGAAAATGACCGTTAATTCGACACAAACTACTAGTGCGACTAAATAATGAATGATGGGATTAATGAGGTTTAAATCACATTGAAATGGCTGGCTACTCTCAAAAAGAAATGGTGTAATGAGATGGATAATGACGGGGGTTTATAGCAAGGAAGAGAAGGAAGATTTGGTTTGAGTCAAAAAGGAAAAAAAAGACAGAGAGGCGGACTCGTACGGCGGCGAAGAAAACCAGATTTGATTTGCGGCGGACGCGTCCGTCCGTCCCCCACCCTTTCCCCCCCTTCCCTTCCCCCCGTCCGGCGGCGGGGGAGCCACAAAACTGAAACCGATCGATCGAACCGATTCACACGCCACCGCCGCCGCCGCCGCCGACCTCCACTGGGTCCAGGGCCGCCGCCGCCGCCGCTGCCTCGACTGGGTCCATGGGGGACCTGGCCTCCACCTGCAAGGTCGGTCCTCATCCGATCCACACACACCCTCTCTCTCTCTCGCTCGCTTCTTTGCTTAGGATCCATTCTCCGGTTCCATCCAGGGGTCCCGTCTAGTAATCTAATCTAATCCTGAGTTGCTCTTCTACTTGTTGGTGATGGCAGGACAAGCTTGCCTACTTCAGGATCAAGGAGCTCAAGGACGTGCTCATCCACCTCTCCCTCCCCAAGCACGGCAAGAAGCAGGTACCGTACTCCTCATCTCATCTCATCTCATCTCCTCTCCTCTCATCTCCATCTTTCCCTCCTACCATACTACCTATCATATATATATATATATATATATATATATATATATATATATATATATATATATATATATATATCCTTGTTCATTACTGCTCTCTAGGAGTAGTACCCATCACTATTTATTCCATCCGTTTTAACTACATTCAATTCAATGGATGGATCCACTCTCTCATGTTTCCAAATTATCTACTACTCTACCACCATCACAACAGCTTCTCATACGTATGCTGCACCAGGTTATATTGTCATCCATCTCCAATCATCTCATCTATGCGTTGTTGTTGCAGGACCTCGTCGACAGGATCCTCGCCCTGCTCTCCGACGACCAAGGTCAGCCGCCCCACTTCTTTCCCAACCCTCTCCGTGCCCGTGCAATGCACCCCTGTCATCAACTGCAAAGCAGCCCCAGCGTTTTTTTTAGGGAAAAAAAATCACCTGCTACTTACTAACTTGCCTTGATATGTATGTGGCTGCCTCAGCCCAATGGCACCTTGGTCGAGGGAGGAAGAACGCTCCCAGCAAGGAGGCGGTGCTCAAAATAGTCGACGACATATACAGGTTAGCTAGCTTCCATGCCATTTCCCACTTGTCCACCCTTCTTTCCTTCCTATTTCAGTGCTACTGGTACTTGGCTTATCACACCATTCATTCATTGCCATAGCAGGAAGATGCAAGTCCACGGTCCTCCTGACCTCGTGGTATCTCCTGCTCAGAGCCAGCTGCCTGTCACGCCGGATTTCAACCGCATCATCAAAGCTAAAAAGGAACAATTGGGCCCTGACTCTGGCTGCCTTTGTGGTCAATCCTTTGTTCTCGGGAATGTGGTCAAGGTGTGCCCATCTGCCCTGCCCTGGCTGTCCTTCTCTCCAACGTACAAAAAATGACCATGTTTTCTACACTTGTTTGATTGTTTGTGTGCTTGCTTCTTCTAGTGCGACGATTGCCAGGTCCAGCAGCATATCGACTGTGTGCTGATTCCAGAGAAGCCTGCAGTGGGTGTCAGACCTGAAGCTCCAGAGCATTACTTTTGTCAGTTGTGCCGACTAATCCGAGCAGACCCGTATGCCCTCCTACAATCCACTTCTATTTGCTATTTCTTTCTGTCATTTGCCATCTTGACAAATATGGTGCACTACTGTTACTGGAAACTTCAAAGCGATTCAGACTATTTGTTGCTTCCAGCATTCAAAGTTAGCATGTCCAACCAAATGGGCACTAATGGTAAACTTAATCATGATCCTTATACATATACAACTCTACTGTTGTAACCTAGGTAGGAATTTAACGAACTTGTCAGGTCGAGAGTTGCATCAACTGTATGACTGATTGGTTGATTCAGACTCCCATTATTTGCCAGTAGGCTGAAAAGGAACCTTATGGATCTTATTTGGAGCTCTCGTGTAGCACTACATGTTGCGCCTTGTCTCTAAAACTGTCTTCTAGTATATCATGACAATATCTGAGGGAACAAGATTTAACCCAATAAGTTTCCTATTGATTCTATACAACTTTGTCTCTATTCCTGCATGGATTGCTTGGAATTGAAATAGTTTCTGCACATTTGCTACAGTGACTATTTTGAACCTGCAGATATTGGATTACTACTGGAAATCCTTTACTACCTGTGAGACTGATTACAAATGATGGGTAAGTGTAACTTTATGGGCAATGTATTCCTTGATAGTCTGGTAATTGCTACACTATAATCATCACTTGCTGAGCATTTCAAATTATATTGGAAGGAGTGACCTTATTTGTAGTAGAATACTCTTCGTTGGCTTTGTCAGTCACACTATTATGTGCTACATTCAGTCCACAGTAATCTTACAGAATTCTCAACCATTTGCAGAGTGAATGTTCCTCAGAGTGTGGAGAGAACTTTTCTACTTACTCGAGCTGAGAGGGAGACTGTTCAGAGAGTGGAATATGATATTCAGGTTTGATTCCCTTTTCCTCTGAGACTGATTACTGTCATCCTTTACATTTCCTTTCCACAAGGACAATGACACTTTAATAATGTCATATGGAAATTATTAGCAGTGTGATGCTGCTTTTTCATAACCTTTTCTAAAGGGGAGGGTGCTATAAAATTAACTGAGTGTGGCATGTTCATGATTGCTTGTCATGTTGTCAAAGGCGAAACTCCTTCAAGAGTACCAAATTGCAGATTTTCTTTTTGTGATTTTTAACCTTTTACATGGTGCTTTTCTCTTTATTATGAATAAGAATAAATGCACTTTCTAACGTTATGTTTGCACAAGGACAAAATTCCTACGTTTATCTCGTGCAGTGCCTGTAGGCCTGGGCTGCTGGAGCGTTATATTCTCGTTATAGGGTTAAACTCCCTAGTTGTTTGTTTGTAAAGACAACACACTAGTAGTTTTTTTTGTGTATGTCATGCAGCATGTTGCTGATGAGGGCATGCTCCTTTGCAGGTTTGGTGTATGCTTCTGAACGACAAAGTTCAGTTCAGGATGCACTGGCCTCAGAATGCAGACTTACAAGTGAACGGTACAGCTTTTGCTTTTCAGCTTTCTAGTACAGTTGAGATCGCAGACATGATTTGTTATATGATTCATGCGGTCCTATTTTTGTGTCCTCAGACTCAGAGTTTGAGTCATTCTATACTCCAAAATAGAGGTAGACATGTAGTATCTCGAAAGAGGCCCTTGAGTCATGCTGTAGTTCATTAGTATCAAGTAGTGAATTTATCAATTTATTTTTTTGAAGATTTTATTTGTTCATTTATAATTTTATATACTGTATGCAGATATGTACAGTGAGCCTTGTTTAGGTGTTGCAATGCATTTATCTTGGTAAATTCTTTTATGAGCAAGGCATGGAGGATCATTCTCAATATTGGTTTCATGTTTTCATCAGGTATACAAGTGCGAGTAGTTCCCAGGCCTAGCACTCAGTTACTAGGGATTAATGGACGGGATGATGGGCCGGTGGTGAGTGCACTCCTATTTCATCGCTAGTGCATCTTAACCAACAGAACTATGTCTATTATCTGTCTTTAGTCATCTTAAAGTTATCAGTTGCTTTTCTTGGCAATTCATTTTTTTTTGAGAAACAATTCAATTTAATTTAATTGTGAGTCCCTTGTAAACAACACATCTGCACAGTTCAGAGCTTTTATGTTTTTGGACTGCTTTGCAGATAACAACCTTTTGCCGAGAAGGACAGAATAAAATAGTTTTATCAAGTGATGATGCCCGACCATTTTGTTTTGGGATCAGAATTGCAAAGAGGAGGACAGTTGACCAGGTTTTTCTCTCTCTCTCCTGTTACTTACCTAGCTGTTGAAGTGAATTGTAGAAGGTGCAAACTTTTCTGATAATAAACATGCCATCATCTATACTAAAACATTACCTTTTCAGGTTCTAAACTTGGTGCCAAAGGAAGCTGATGGCGAGTCTTTTGAGGATTCTCTTGCTCGTGTTTGTCGCTGTCTCAGAGGTGGAAATACTACAGATGATGCTGACAGCGATAGTGATTTGGAAGTGGTTGCCGACTTCTTTCCTGTCAGCCTGCGTTGTCCTGTGAGCATTTCTCTACATATTTCTGTTTTCCCTCTAGTTATGAGATTGCCTTTATTGTTTTGAATTTTAAGAAAGAATTCCATATATGAACAGTATCTTTGTCATTGATCAATGAGCTGGTTGTCTCTTGATACTGTCCTTTTACATGCCACACTTTCCCTCAAGTTAAGAATGACAGACATCCAAAAAAGTTAAGAATTACTGAGTTGACTCCAACCGAGTGGTTATCTAGCTGTATTTGGCTGCCATTATATTAGTATGTCATCACAACGTACAAAATAAGCTTTTCTACAGTGCTTCCTGATATGGAAGCTTCAAGGGTTGAACATTTTTTTATCTGATAATATTTCACAGAATAGTGGATCCCGGATAAGGACTGCGGGAAGGTTCAAGCCTTGTGCTCACATGGGCTCTTTTGATCTGCAAACTTTTGTAGAGCTGAATCAACGGTCACGAAAGGTAAGATTTTATTCCTCCATATCCATAACTAGGATCTCTGCATAATGAACATTGTACTTTGGTCCAACTTGTGTTGGTCCATTTGGCAATGGACGGGGTAATTATGATTGGTTGGTCCATTTAAATGCATACTTTCTTCAGATTGACGTGGCCCTATTTTTAAAGACTTGTTGGTTTTTGCAGTGGCAATGTCCAACATGTCTGAAGAATTATTCTATTGAGAGCTTGATCATTGATCGGTATTTCAACCGGATCGCTTCTCTGGTAGGTTTGAATAAGTCATTTTCATTTTCTGTGTATTGTTAGCAGTTTTATGGTTTTCTTAGACTGTTCCTGTGATTCAGGTTCGGAATTGCGGTGAAGATGTCACTGAGATAGATGTGAAGCCTGATGGCTCTTGGCGTGTGAAGGGTGATGTTGAAGATATAAAATTGTCCCTGTGGCACCTGCCTGACGGTTCCCTGTGTGAACTGAAACAAGACGCTAAACCTGTTGCTGGTGATGTAAAATCTGAAGCTTCAAGAATTGGCAGCAAGGGAAATCTAGGCCTTAATGGATTGTGGGAAGCTAGTAAAGCTGTTGACATAAAGCCCTCAAAGCCTATGAGCAGTAGCCACACTGGAATTTACAGGGATGGGGACTACCTAAGTGTGAGTGAGTGCAGCACGCAAATTGGTGAGATGTACAGAGTTGATGATAGACTACAGCAACAGCTCGAAGATGCAGATGTCATTGTTCTCAGCGACTCCGATGATGACAATGTTGTGACAGTGTCTCCACCAGCTGCCTATAGTGATGTTGGTGGTTTGGGATTTGCTCCCATTTCTGCGCCAGGAGTTGCTGAAAGTTACCAGGAGGGTGGTGTAGTTGGGGGCCTTGGCCTTGATTTGTTCAACGACAACAGCGATATTTTTGACATAACTTCCTGGTCTGCGCAACCCCAACCAGAGCAAGGGTTCAATTTTTTCGGAGCTGATGTTCTACTTGGTTCTCACAATTCATCTGATGCAGCGCCAAGTGCTTATACCCTTGGCTGCCACGCTGGCTCTAGTGACACTTCCATGGTTCGAGATCCTTCTACCTGCCATGTACGCACCAGAAGCTTGGTCGATAACCTGTTGCCTTTCGGCAATGATGATTCTTCTCTGCGGATTTTTCTTCCTATTCAACCATCTGGCGTTCCCGTTCAGGAAGAACGGAATGGACATGACAACATGTCAAATGGGGTCCAGCCTGTTGATGACGATGAAGACGAAGATTGGATATCTCTTACACTTGCGGCGGGTGGAGGTAGTAATGAACAGTCTGAGGCAGCAGATACGGTGAGCACACAAGCACAAATCGCAGTGGAAGAGAGAAGGATGGAACCAGCAGACACGCTGAACCCACAAGCACAAATGACGGTGGAAGAGACAAGGATGGAACCAGCAGATGTGTTGAACCCGCAAGCGCAAATTGCAGTGGAAGAGACAAGGATAGAACCAGCAGATGCGTTGAACCCACAAGCACAGATTGCAGTGGAAGAGAGGACGGAACCAGCAGATGCGTTGAGCCCACAAGCACAAGTTACAGTGGAAGAGAGAAGGATGGAACCAGCAGACATTGTTAACCCACAAGCGCAAATTGCAGTGGAAGAAAGAAGAATGGAACCGGCAGAGACGTCGAACCGACAAGCACAAGCACAGATTGCACTGGAAGAGAGAAGGATGGAACCATTGAGTGATGCTGGTTCGTCTCTTTACTATGAGTTCAGTTTTATCTTTTGTGTTATTTATCCGTTTTTCTCCTGATTGATTAACTCCGCTGATAAACTGATTAAACTGGCCCAATACTTTGTGCCAGTGTTTAGTTGGTTTAGTGTTGACAGCCTTTTGTTTTTCTTTTCCCCGTGTTGTTTGCAGAAGGCTCGCCTCCCAGCTTGAATGATGAGAGGCGTAACAAAGGGAATTCAAAAACAAGGGCTGAAAAGATATTTTCTCCTCCGCGGCAGCCTCGATCCGTCAGGCCTCGACTAACGACACAGCAGTGACGTTGAGTAGTTCTTCTTTCTTACTTTGGATAGCTGTGAAATCATGATGTACTTGTGGCCGATGTAAAGAAGAACCAACATGAATGTTTTCATAGTTTAACCTGATGTATAAACTACAGAAGTTTCAAGTGCTGGAAATGAGGGTGCGCCTGAAGGACATCTGACGGTGAGTACTACTACAGTTTTCCTAAGAATGCAAATTTGCAGTTTTGGCGAATAATGGGAATATTTAGGTTCAAACTGGATTGTTTTTAGATATACCGTTCAGACCATATAGATAGCTACACCTTATGAAGGAAGAAATGTGCACATGGCTAAGTTTTAAGATTAGTTTGCTCTGGCTTTCTGCTTCTCTTTTACTAGGAGATACAGATGGCTTTATGCTTGCCAGCATCGATACGGAAGTATGCTATAATGCTATATAGGTTAACTGTCTTAGTCCATGGATGATATATCATACGTATTGTGGTTTTTGTTGATTCACACGCATAATATATTATGTCCTAAACTGATTTCAGTTTATGAAGTTGAGAGATTCCAAAATAGGCATCTTGTTGCAATGATATCATATGGTAAAAACCGGGAAGCTTTATCCAATATTTTTACATTGTTGCTGTTTAAGCCTGGCACATCATTCATGTAGTCCTTTTTTCTTTTCGCCGCGTGGAGATTCAGCTAGTGATGCATTGAAATTGTTTACCAGGTGATGAAGTGTAATTGATCGGAAAAATAATAATGCACTGACGTGTGTTTGTGTTTTTCAACATTGGTGCAGACATAACAGGAAGTGAGCAAGGAAGGCTTGATAGGTTTTGTGGCAGTCTGCTGCAGCATATTGTACATTTGACCACCAGACTATGTAAAAATATATATGTGCTTTGCCGAAATGGAAGGCAAACAAATAGAGATGTGGAGGTTTGTGTATCATTAAATTGTAATTAGGGGTTGGCTTGTGTGTTGCTAATATTGAGTGAGATGCCCTAGTATACTTTCTACTCTTTCCGGAAATTAAATTATTTTTTCATGTTTACTATTATTACATTCTTTTTTCATGTTTCTTGTGTATGCTTGTTACTCTTTTCCGGAATTTTGTTCATGATTATTATTATTACATTCCATGAACAACAAATGCAGGCCAGGTGATAACCTGGAAAATGTAGCATCATATCATTTATTCTTTTTATGCATCACACTGTAAGCACGTGTGAAAAATAAATGTACTTGCTGCATTGTTGGTGTGCATCTATCTATCTATCTCTGGCCGGCCGGCCGTCCGTCCTAATTATAGTTAGTGAGCCTAACAACCACCGGAACACATCCATCCATCCATAATTAAGCAAGCAAGCAAAACTAGACTAAATCTGGTTTCTTCCCTTGTTTCCTCGCCGGCCGGGTAACAGACAGCAAACGCCGTACGTACTCGGATCGATCGATCGATGCACGGCCGCCGGAGATGAGCTGCTTCTCATGCTTCAAGCCACCGCAGGCGGACGGCGAGGAGGAGGAGGAGGAGGACAAGGCACCGGCGGTGGCGCCCCTGCCGTCGGTCAAGCGGCTCGGCTCCCGGCGAAGAAGCCTGCGCTCCTCCTCCTCCAGCAAGTCCGGCGGCAGCTTCGCGGCAAGCCGGCAGCCGAGCACGCGGCCCAGCAACATCACCAGCTGCAGCGCGCGCTCCTTCACCTACGAGCAGCTCGCGGCGGCCACGGGCGACTTCCGCGCCGACTGCCTGCTGGGCGAGGGCGGCTTCGGCCGCGTCTACCGGGGGCGCCTGGACGGCGGCCAGCTGGTGGCGGTGAAGCAGCTGGACCTGGAGGGCCTGCAGGGCGACCGCGAGTTCGTGGTGGAGGTGCTCATGCTCAGCCTCCTCCACCACCACAACCTCGTCAGCCTCGTCGGCTACTGCTCCCACGGCCACCAGCGGCTGCTCGTCTACGAGTACATGGCCCTCGGCTCCCTCGCCGACCACCTCCTCCTCCTCGACGACCGCCTCGCCACCGCCACTCCCAGGGCGACGGCGAGGGCGGCGCTGAGCTGGGAGACGCGGATGCGGGTGGCGCTGGGCGCCGCGAGGGGGCTCGAGTACCTCCACGAGACGGCCAACCCGGCCGTCATCTACCGCGACCTCAAGTCCTCCAACGTCCTCCTCGACGACGCCTTCTGCCCCAAGCTCTCCGACTTCGGCCTCGCCCGCCTCTGCAGCACCTCCTCCTCCGCCGCCGGCCCCGGCCCCGCCGAGCGCTCCCCGCGCGTCATGGGCACCTACGGCTACTGCGCGCCCGAGTACATCCGCACCGGCCGCCTCAGCGTCAAGTCCGACGTCTACAGCTTCGGCGTCCTCCTGCTCGAGCTCATCACGGGCCGCAGGGCTGTGGACTCGGCCAGGCCGGCGCCGGAGCAGGTGCTCGTCACATGGGCCGCGCCCATGTTCAAGGACAGCAAGCGCTACCGGGAGCTGGCCGACCCGCTGCTCCGGGGCGACTTCCCCGAGCGCGACCTCAACCAGGCCGTGGCCGTGGCCGCCATGTGCCTGCAGGACCAGGCGTCCGCGAGGCCGTGCATGAGCGACGCCGCCGTCACGCTCTCCTTCCTCGCCGAGGCCGCCGCCGCCAGCGCCGCGCAGCCGCTACCGTTGCCCCCGCCCCAGCTGCAGGCCGATGAAACCTTGCGACAAGAAGAAGAAGCCTAGATGAGATAGCTTAATTAGCTTGAGCTTAATTAATTCATTATTAGGATGGATGGAGTCGACCGTACCGCACGTGTTGATTGGTTTTGGCGCCATTGGTTTTGATGGATCAACTAGATGATACTTGTATGAGTACCTGATGATGAGTTGCATTGGAAAGAGCTAGAGACAAACTTTGCACATCGATAGTAATCTTTTTTTCAGTGCCACCTGTCATATTAACTTTGATCAGACCGGAATCGAGACATGACGCATTCGCGCTACGGCTAATAGTCGACAGCGGGCCGACGTCTCAAGGTGGAGGAGGAGGGGGAAAGATGAGGAGATGTGCGATGGCATGAGGGAAAGGGAAGGAAAGGGAAGGGACATCCGCAACATTGAAAGAGAGGGCACAAAGGTTGGTGGAGATTCTCTCTTTTTCCCTACCCATACCGAGTTGCCCTCGCGTGCAGCCGGGAGGGATCCCTGAGTAATGCTACATCCACGTAAAGAATTTTACGTGTTTTACGTAACCTGCCACATGGACAATTGTGGTTGGAGAAGGGGGAGGAAGGGGCCCCCGCCCACCTGAAAATCAGGGGGGGGGGGGGGGGCGAAAGAGTTATTGGGAAGGTTAGGTAGAACGTTTCGTAAAGCTACGTAGGTGTAGGATTATCGGGGATCCCTTGCCATCACCGTCATCCCCCCCCCTTCTGCCACTCCACCCCTCCTCACCCATGATGACCCACAAGTATAGGGGATCTATCGTAGTCCTCTCGATAAGTAAGAGTGTCGAACCCAACGAGGAGCAGAAGGAAATGATAAGCAGTTTTCAGCAAGGTATTCTCTGCAAGCACTGAAATTATAGGTAACAGATAGTTTTGTGATAGGATAATTTGTAATGAGCAACAAGTAACAAAAGTAAATAAAGTGCAGCAAGGTGGCCCAATCCTTTTTGTAGCAAAGGACAAGCCTGAACAAATTCTTATATAGAGAAAAGCGCTCCCGAGGACACATGGAAATTATCGTCAAGCTAGGTTTCATCACGATCATATGATTCACGTTCGGTACTTTGATAATTTGGTATGTGGGTGGACCGGTGCTTGGGTGCTGTCCTTACTTGGACAAGCATCCCACTTATGATTAACCTCTATTACAAGCATCCGCAGCTACAACAAAAGTATTAAGGTAAACCTAACCATAGCATGAAACATGTGTATCCAAATCAGCCCCTTACGAAGCAACGCATAAACTAGGGTTTAAACTTCTGTCACTCTAGCAACGCATCATCTACTTATTACTTCCCAATGCCTTCCTCTAGGCCCAAATAATGATGAAGTGTCATGTAGTCGACGTTCACATAACACCACTAGAGGAGAGACAACATACATCTCATCAAAATATCGAACGAAGACCAAATTCACATGACTACTAATAGCAAGACTTCTCCCATGTCCTCAAGAACAAACGTAACTACTCACGAAGCATATTCATGTGCATAATCAGAGGGGTATTAATATGCATATAGGATCTGAACATATGATCTTCCACCAAATAAACCAACTAGCATCAACTACAAGGAGTAATCAACACTACTAGCAACCTACAGGTACCAATCCCGGACTAGCAACACTACTAGTAAATAAAGTGCAGCAAGGTGGCCCAATCCTTTTTGTAGCAAAGGACAAGTTTGGACAAACTCTTATATAGAGAAAAGCGCTCCCGAGGACACATGGGAATATCGTCAAGCTAGTTTTCATCACGTTCATATGGTTCGCGTTCGGTACTTTGATAATTTGGTATGTGGGTGGACCGGTGCTTGGGTACTATCCTTACTTGGACAAGCATCCCACTTATGATTAACCTCTATTGCAAGCATCCGCAACTACAACAAAAGTATTAAGGTAAACCTAACCATAGCATGAAACATGTGGATCCAAATCAGCCCCTTACGAAGCAACACATAAACTAGGGTTTAAGCTTCTGTCACTCTAGCAACCCATCATCTACTTATTACTTCCCAATGCCTTCCTCTAGGCCCAAATAATGGTGAAGTGTTATGTAGTCGACGTTCACATAACACCACTAGAGGAGAGACACCATACATGTCATCAAAATATCGAACGAATATCGAACGAATACCAAACTCACATGACTACTAATAGCAAGACTTCTCCCATGTCCTCAGGAACAAATGTAACTACTCACAAAGCATATTCATGTTCATAATCAGAGGGGTGTTAATATGCATATAGGATCTGAACATATGATCTTCCGCCAAATAAACCAACTAGCATCAACTACAAGGAGTAATTAACACTACTAGCAACCTACTAGTACCAATCCCGGCCTTGCAGACAAGAATTGGATACAAGAGATGAACTAGGGTTTGAGAGGAGATGGTGCTGGTAAAGATGTTGATGGAGATTGACCCCCTCCCGATGAGAGGATCGTTGGTGATGACGATGGCGATGATTTCCCCCTCTCGGAGGGAAGTTTCCCCGGCAGAACAGCTTCGCCAGAGCCCTAGATTGGTTCCGCCTCATGGCGACGGAGTCTCGTCCGGAAAGATGGCTTATGATTTTTTTCCTCATCTAAAGACTCCATATAGCAGAAGATGGGCATCGGAGGGCCACCAGGGGACCCACGAGGCAGGGGGGCGCGCCCAGGGGTAGGGCGCGCCCCCCATCCTCGTGGGCAGGGTGTGGCCCCCTCTGGAACTTCTTGCGCTCATTATTTTTTATATATTCTAAAAATGACTTTCGTGAAGTTTCAGGACTTTTGGAGCTGTGCAGAATAGGTCTCTAATATTTGCTCATTTTTCAGCCCAGAATCCCAGCTGTCGGCATTCTCCCTCTTTATGTAAACTTTGTAAAATAAGAGAGAATAGGCATAAGCATTGTGACATAATGTGTAATAACAGCCCATAATGCAATAAATATCGATATAAAAGCATGATGCAAAATGGACGTATCAACTCCCCCAAGCTTAGACCTCACTTGTCCTCAAGCGAAAGCCGAAATCGAAAAATATGTCCACATGTGTAGAGATAGAGTTGTCGATAAAAATAAAATATGGACATGAGGACATCGTGATCATTCTTAGAACAACAACTTATATAATTCTTGCCATATGATCTCTTATGCTAGAGTAATAATTCAATCACAATTTCAAATATGAATCGTAAACTTCATTGAAAACTAACAAGCTATAATCTCAGTCATTGGAGCAATTGCAATTTATCATAACATAGGAAATAGTCAATGTATAAGAGCTTTTCAGCAAGTCCACATACTCAACTATCATATAGTCTTTCATAATTGCTGACACTCACACAATACTTATGGATATGGAGTTTTAATCGGACACAGAGAAAAGATAGGGGCTTATAGTTTTGCCTCCCAATGTTTTACCTCAAGGGTAATGTCAACAATAATAGTTCATGAAAACTCACATCCAATTAGCCATATATACCAGGATCTTTCCAACATACTGTGCTTGCCAAAGGATAAAATGTAAAAATGAAGGGTGAAGATCACCATGACTCTTATGCAAGGTAGGAGATAAAAGTAAAAGATAGGCCCTTCGCAGATGGAAGCAGAGGTTGTCATGCGCTTTTATGGTTGGATGCACAAAATCTTAGTGCGAAAGAACATCACTTTATATTGCCACTTGTGATATGGACCTTGTAGGGGAACGTAGTAATTTCAAAAAATTTCCGATGCACAAGCAAGATCATGGTGATGTATAGCAACGAGAGGGGAGAGTGTGATCTACGTACCCATGTAGATCGACAGCGGAAGCGTTAGCACAACACGGTTGATGTAGTCGTACGTCTTCACGGCCCGACCGATCAAGCACCGAACTACGACACCTCCGAGTTCTAGCACACGTTCAGCTCGATGACGATCCCCGGACTCCGATCCAGCAAAGTGTCGGGGAAGAGTTCCGTCAGCACGACGGCGTGGTGACGATCTTGATGTACTACTGTTGCAGGGCTTCGCCTAGGCACCGCTACAATATTATCGAGGACTATGGTGGCAGGGGGCGCCGCACACGGCTAAGAATATGATCACGTGGATCAACTTGTGTGTTTCTGGGGTGCCCCTGCCTCCGTATATAAAGGTTCAAGAGGGGGAGGCTGGCCGGCCACCATAGGGCGCGCCAGGAGGAGTCCTACTCCCTCCGGGAGTAGGACTTCTCCCCCAATCCTAGTTGGAATAGGATTCATGAGGTGGAAAAGAGAGAGAGAGAAGGAGGGGGGCGTCGGCCCCCTCTCTCCTTGTCCTATTCGGACTAGGGGGGAGGGGCGCGCAGCCCTAGCCCTGCCGCCTCTTCTCTTCTTCCACTAAGGCCCATTAAGGCCCATTTAGCTCCCGGGGGGTTCCGGTAACCTCCCGGTACTCCGATAAAATCCCGATTTCACCCGGAACACTTCCGATATCCAAACATAGGCTTCCAATATATCAATCTTTATGTCTCGACCATTTCGAGACTCCTCGTCATGTCCGTGATCACATCCGGGACTCCGAACAACCTTCGGTACATCAAAATGTATAAACTCATAATATAACTGTTACCGAAACCTTAAGCGTGCGGACCCTACGGGTTCGAGAACAATGTAGACATGACCGAGACATGTCTCCGGTCAATAACCAATAGCGGGACTTGGATGCCCATATTGGCTCCTACATATTCTACGAAGATCGTTATCGGTCAGACCGCATAACAACATACGTTGTTCCCTTTGTCATCGGTATGTTACTTGCCCGAGATTCGATCGTCAGTATCCAATACCTAGTTCAATCTCGTTACTGGCAAGTCTCTTTACTCGTTCCGTAATACATCATCTCGTAACTAACTCATTAGTTGCATTGCTTGCAAGGCTTAAGTGATGTGCATTACCGAGAGGGCCCAGAGATACCTCTCCGACGATCGGAGTGACAAATCCTAATCTCGAAATACGTCAACCCAACATGTACCTTTGGAGACACCTGTAGAGCACCTTTATAATCACCCAGTTATGTTGTGACGTTTGGTAGCACACAAAGTGTTCCTCCGGCACACGGGAGTTACATAATCTCATAGTCATAGGAACATGTATAAGTCATGAGAAAGCAATAGCAACATACTAAACGATCGGGTGCTAAGCCAATGGAATGAGTCATGTCAATCAGATCATTCAACTAATGATGTGATCCCGTTAATCAAATAACAACTCTTTGTCAATGGTTAGGAAACATAACCATCTTTGATTAACGAGCTAGTCAAGTAGAGGCATACTAGTGACACTCTGTTTGTCTATGTATTCACACATGTATTATGTTTCCGGTCAATACAATTCTAGCATGAATAATAAACTTTTATCATGATATAAGGAAATAAATAATAACTTTATTATTGCCTCTAGGGCATATTTCCTTCAGACCTTTATTATGCAGTCTGTCGCTTTTATTTCTTCCATATCACACGATCGTATAAAGCTTATTTTCTCCCACACTAATAAGTCATACATATTTAGAGAGCAATTTTTATTGCTTGCACCAATGACAACTTACTTGGAGGATCTTACTCAATCCATAGGTAGGTATGGTGGACTCTCAGGCAAAACTGGTTTAAGGGTGTTTGGAAGCACAAGTAGTATCTCTACTTGGTGCACAGAATTTGGCTAGCATGAGGGGGAAAGGCAAGCTCAATCATGTTGGATGATCCATGACAATATAATTTATCTCAGATGTAAGAAAACATAACCCATTACGTTGTCTTCCTTGTCCAACGTCAACTCTTTAGCATGTCATATTTTAACAAGTGCTCACAATCATAAAAGATGTCCAAGATAGTGTATTTATATGTGAATACATCTCTTTCTTTATTACTTCTTATTAATTGCAACGATGGCCAAAACTATGTTTGTCAACTCTCAACAACTTTTAATCATCATACTCTTTATATGTGAGCTCATTACTCTCCATAAGATCCATATGATCTCTTTTATTTCTTTTTGTTCTTTTCTCTTTTCTTTTATTCACTCAAGATCATGGCAAAATAATCAAGCCCTTGACTCAACACTAATCTTTATTATATAGCTCACGGACTCGATTACAAAGAGGGATCATAAAGCAAAACTCAAAAATAGATCATGCCATAAACTTTTATTCTACTAGATCAAGATAATACCTAATAGGATTTAACTAAGAAAAAGGGTAAATATAGGAGATGTGGTTGGTGATACGATACCAGGGCATCTCCCCCAAGCTTGGCAGTTTGCCAAGGGGAGTGCCCATACCCATGTGATTATGTCTCCTTCGCTGGTGAAGAAGGTGGGGTTGTTGATGATGCGGGCTTGTCGTCCATCTTCCAAGGCATAGGCTCACCATCATAGAAGGATGATCGAGTCTCCGAGATCCTCAAATCTGCAGCCAAACTCATCCTTTTGAATCTATATTCATACTCACAGTTTTGGTTTTGCAGGTCATAGATTTGGGCTTGAAGGTGCTCGATCTTCTCGTGAAGCTTGAAGATGGTCTCCCCAATGTTCTTGGCATCCAGCTTGTGGTTGTTGGTGAACTCCGCGATCATCATGTGGTTGGAGTTGAGTCCACGTTCCACCATCCCCTGGCACTTGAAAACTTGTTGCTCCATTGCTTCGAGCCTCGTCTCCAGGCTTCCGGTCCCCTTCAGTCCCTCAATATCGCGGATGTGCAGCAACCCTCCGCGAGGTAAGGGTTGATAACCTTCTCGAAGAACTTATCCTTGGGGGCGCTTGGAGACGTCATGATGATCTAGATCTGTCAGAAAAACAGCTCGAAATGAAAACAAAAGATATTTGTGTGATACAGGAGTCAAAACCTTCGGGAGATTATATAATGAATTTTTACCGACCAAAATACGTAACATGCAAGAAAACAGAGTCCGGAAAGCACACGAGGTGCCCACGAGGTAGGGGGGCGCGCCTAGTAGGGTAGGGCGCGCCCTCCACCCTCGTGGAGCCTCGTGTCCTTCCCGGACTGCTTCTTATTTTTCTATTTTTCTAAATATTCCAAAACGGAGAAATATTGCCATAAAAACTGTTTTGGAGTCGGTTTACTTACCGTACCACATACCTATTCCTTTTCGGAGTCTGAAACGTCCCGGAAAGTGTCCCTTATGTATTCCTCCGGGGTTATGGTTTCAATAACATTGGTTTCAACATTTATGGGATTACTTGAGATATAATGTTTGATTCTTTGACCGTTCACCACCTTCGGATTTGTGCCTTCGAAATTGTTGATTTTTATGGCACCGGAACGATAGACCTCCTCGATAACGTAAGGGCCTTCCCATTTAGAGAGAAGTTTTCTTGCAAAAAATCTTAAACGAGAGTTGTATAGTAATACATAATCACCTACATTAAACTTATGCTTTTGTATTCTTTTGTCATGCCATCTTTTAACTTTTTCTTTAAACAACTTGGCATTTTCATAGGCTTGGGTTCTCCATTCATCAAGAGAGCTAATATCAAATAACCTCTTCTCACCGGCAAGTTTGAAATCATAATTGAGCTCTTTAATAGCCCAATATGCCTTATGTTCTAGTTCTAGAGGTAAGTGACATGCTTTTCCATAAACCATTTTATACAGAGACATACCCATTGGATTTTTATATGCAGTTCAATAGGCCCATAATGCATCATCAAGTTTCTTGGACCAATTCTTTCTGGATCTATTGACAGTCTTTTGCAAAATTAATTTGAGCTCTCTATTACTCAATTCTACTTGACCACTAGACTGCGGGTGATACGGAGATGCAATTCTATGATTAACATCATACTTAGCAAGCATTTTACGGGAAGCACCATGAATAAAATGTGAACCACCATCAGTCATTAAATATCTAGGGACTCCAAATCTCGAAAAAATAACTTCTTTAAGCATTTGAATAGAAGTGTTATGATCAGCACTACTAGTTGGAATAACTTCTACCCACTTAGTAACATAATCAACAGCAACTAAAATATGTGTATAACCATGAGAGGCAGGAAAAGGCCCCATATAATCAAAGCCCCAAACATCAAATGGTTCAATAACAAGTGAATAATTCATAGGCATTTCTTGACGTCTACTAATATTACCAATTCTTTGACATTCATCACAAGATAAGACAAACTTATGGGCATCCTTGAAGAGACCAGGCCAATAAAAACTGGATTGCAATACCTTATGTGCAGTTCTATCTCCAGCGTGGTGTCCTCCATAAGCCTCGGAGTGACACTTGCGTAGGATCTGTTCTTGTTCATGCTCAGGTACAAAACGTCTAATAACACCATCTACTCCGTCTTTATAAAGATGTGGGTCATCCCAAAAGTAATGTCTCAAATCATAGAATTTTTTTCTTTTGCTGGTATGTGAAACTAGGTGGTATAAATTTAGCAACAATATAATTAGCATAATCAGCATACCATGGAGCAGTACAAGAAGCATTTATGACATTTAATTGTTCATCAGGAAAGCTATTATCAATAGGTAGTGGGTCATCAAGAACGTTCTCTAACCTAGACAAGTTGTCTGCAACGGGGTTCTCAGCTCCTTTTCTATCAATAATATGCAAATCAAATTCTTGTAGCAAGAGAACCCATCTAATAAGTCTAGGCTTAGCATCTTTCTTTTCAATAAGATATTTAATAGCAGCATGATCCGTGTGAATAGTTACTTTAGAATCAACAATATAAGGTCTGAACTTATCACAAGCAAATATAACTGCTAGGAATTCCTTTTCACTAGTATCATAATTTCTCTGAGCATTGTCTAGAGTTTTACTAGCATATTGAATAACATTTAATTTCTTATCAACTCTTTGCCCTAGAATAGCACCTACAGCATAATCACTAGCATCACACATAATTTCAAAGGGTAAATTCCAATCAGGTGGCTGAACAATCGGTGCAGAGATCAATGCTTTCTTAAGTATTTCAAATGCTTCTACACAATCATAATCAAAGACAAATGGTATATATTTTTGTAATAAATTAGTCAGAGGCCGAGAAATTTTTGGGAAGTGCTTAATGAACCTCCTATAAAAACCGGCATGACCAAGGAAACTTCTTATACCTTTGATGTCCTTGGGACATGGCATATTTTCAATAGCATCAACCTTGGCTTTATCAACCTCAATACCTCTTTCAGAAACCTTATGGCCCAAGACAATACCTTCATTAACCATAAAGTGGCACTTTTCCCAATTCAAGACAAGATTAGTTTCTTCACATCTGTGCAAAACTCGGTACCCCTGATGGTGCCCCTCCCCCTGTACCCATGGTATTTCTAGAGCGTAGTTATGTACGCGAAGTACTGGTGTCACATTTTTGCGAGGGATGGGGTTGGGGCCGCATTGCTACGCCTGCTCGGAACGTGCCAGGCGGTCTTGTTGTAGGTTACTCCGAGCGCGCTTGACGGTGTCCGGACGTTTAATGCCCGGACTGGAGAACTGCCTGGAGAGGCTGCTTTGTACTTCCGCTGCAAGGGCCGCCGTGTGCTCCTCCGTTCGGAGAGAGCGTTCGGTGTTTCCATTGACCATAATTACTCCTAGAGGGCTTGGCATCTTGAGCTTAAGGTATGCGTAGTGCGGTACCGCATTGAACTTGGCGAATGCGGTTCGCCCGAGCAGTGCATGATAGCCACTGCGGAATGGGACTATGTCGAAGATTAACGCCTCGCTTCGGAAATTATCCGGAGATCCGAAGATCACTTCAAGTGTGACTGAGCCTTACAGTTTGCTGCTTCGTTTGCTTCTTCCGAAGCAGCTATGTACTCCGCTTCACATGTAGATCCCGCCACGACGCTTTGTTTAGAACTGCACCAACTAACAGCTCCACCGTTTAATGTAAACACGTATCCGGTTTGCGATTTAGAATCGTCCGGATCAGTGTCAAAGCTTGCATCCACGTAACCGTTTACGATGAGCTCTTTGTCACCTCCATATACGAGAAACATATCCTTAGTCCTTTTAAGGTACTTCAGGATGTTCTTGACCGCTGTCCAGTGATCCACTCCTGGATTACTTTGGTACCTCCCTGCTAAACTTATAGTAAGGCATACATCAGGTCTGGTACACAGCATTGCATACATGATAGAGCCTATGGCTGAAGCATAGGGAACATCTTTCATTTTCTCTCTATCTTCTGAAGTGGTCGGGCATTGAGTCTGGCTCAACTTCACACCTTGTAACACAGGCAAGAACCCTTTCTTTGCTTGATCCATTTTGAACTTCTTCAAAATCTTGTCAAGGTATGTGCTTTGTGAAAGTCCAATTAAGCGTCTTGATCTATCTCTATAGATCTTTATGCCTAATATGTAAGCAGCTTCACCGAGGTCTTTCATTGAAAAACTCTTATTCAAGTATCCCTTTATGCTATCTAGAAATTCTATATCATTTCCAATCAGTAATATGTCATCCACATATAATATCAGAAATGCTACAGAGCTCCCACTCACTTTCTTGTAAATACAGGCTTCTCCGAAAGTCTGTATAAAACCAAATGCTTTGATCACACTATCAAAGCGTTTATTCCAACTCCGAGAGGCTTGCACCAGTCCATAAATGGATCGCTGGAGCTTGCACACTTTATTAGCTCTCTTTGGATCGACAAAACCTTCCGGTTGCATCATATACAACTCTTCTTCCAGAAATCCATTCAGGAATGCAGTTTTGACATCCATCTGCCAAATTTCATAATCATAAAATGCGGCAATTGCTAATATGATTCGGACAGACTTAAACATCTCTACAGGTGATAAGGTCTCATCGTAGTCAACCCCTTGAACTTGTCGAAAACCTTTTGCGACAAGTCGAGCTTTGTAGACAGTAATATTACCGTCAGCGTCAGTCTTCTTCTTGAAGATCCATTTATTTTCAATTGCTTGCCGATCATCGGGCAAGTCAACCAAAGTCCATACTTTGTTCTCATACATGGATCCCATCTCAGATTTCATGGCTTCAAGCCATTTTGCGGAATCTGGGCTCACCATGGCTTCTTCATAGTTCATAGGTTCATCATGATCTAGCAGCATGATTTCCAGAACAGGATTACCGTACCACTCTGGCGCAGTTCTCACTCTGGTTGATCTACGAGGTTCAGTAGTATCTTGTCCTGAAGTTTCATGATCATTATCATTAGCTTCCTCACTAATTGGTGTAGGTGTCGCAGAAACAGTTTTCTGTGATGTACTACTTTCCAATAAGGGAGAAGGTACAGTTACCTCATCAAGTTCTACTTTCCTCCCACTCACATCTTTCGAGAGAAACTCCTTCTCCAGAAAGTTTCTGAATTTAGCAACAAAAGTCTTGCCTTCGGATCTGTGATAGAAGGTGTATCCAATAGTTTCCTTTGGATATCCTATGAAGACACATTTCTCCGATTTGGGTTCAAGCTTATCAAGTTGAAGCTTTTTCACATAAGCATCGCATCCCCAAACTTTCAGAAACGATAACTTTGGTTTCTTGCCAAACCATAGTTCATAAGGCGTCGTATCAACGGATTTCGATGGTGCCCTATTTAACGTGAATGCGGCCGTCTCTAAAGCATAACCCCAAAATGATAGCGGTAAATCAGTAAGAGACATCATAGATCGCACCATATCTAGTAAAGTACGATTACGACGTTCGGACACACCATTACCCTGTGGTGTTCCGGGTGGCGTGAGTTGCGAAACTATTCCGCATTGCTTCAAATGTACACCAAACTCGTAACTCAAATATTCTCTTCTACGATCAGATCGTAGAAACTTTATTTTCTTGTTACGATGATTTTCAACTTCACTCTGAAATTCTTTGAACTTTTCAAATGTTTCAGACTTATGTTTCATTAAGTAGATATACCCATATCTGCTTAAGTCATCTGTGAAGGTGATAAAATAACGATATCCGCCACGAGCCTCAATATTCATCGGACCACATACATCTGTATGTATGATTTCCAACAAATCTGTTGCTCTCTCCATAGTACCGGAGAACGGTGTTTTAGTCATCTTGCCCATGAGGCACGGTTCGCAAGTACCAAGTGATTCATAATCAAGTGGTTCCAAAAGTCCATCAGTATGGAGTTTCTTCATGCGCTTTACACCGATATGACCTAAACGGCAGTGCCACAAATAAGTTGCACCATCATTATCAACTCTGCATCTTTTGGCTTCAACATTATGTATATGTGTATCACTACTATCGAGATTCAATAAGAATAGACCACTCTTCAAGGGTGCATGACCATAAAAGATATTACTCATATAAATAGAACAACCATTATTCTCTGATTTAAATGAATAACCGTCTCGCATTAAACAAGATCCAGATATAATGTTCATGCTCAACGCTGGCACCAAATAACAATTATTTAGGTCTAATACTAATCCCGAAGGTAGATGTAGAGGTAGTGTGCCGACCGCGATCACATCAACTTTGGAACCGTTTCCCACACGCATCGTCACCTCGTCCTTAACCAATCTTCGCTTAATCCGTAGTCCCTGTTTCGAGTTGAAAATATTAGCAACAGAACCAGTATTAAATACCCAGGTGCTACTGCGAGCATTAGTAAGGTACACATCAATAACATGTATATCACATATACCTTTGTTCACCTTGCCATCCTTCTTATCCGCCAAATACTTGGGGCAGTTCCGCTTCCAGTGACCAGTCTGCTTGCAGTAGAAGCACTCAGTTTCAGGCTTAGGTCCAGACTTGGGTTTCTTCTCTTGAGCAGCAACTTGCTTGCTGTTCTTCTTGAAGTTCCCCTTCTTCTTCCCTTATCCTTTTTTCTTGAAACTAGTGGTCTTGTTGACCATCAACACTTGATGCTCCTTTTTGATTTCTACCTCCGCAGCTTTCAGCATTGCGAAGAGCTCGGGAATAGTCTTATTCATCCCTTGCATATTATAGTTCATCACGAAGCTTTTGTAGCTTGGTGGCAGTGATTGGAGAATTCTGTCAATGACGCAATCATCTGGAAGATTAACTCCCATCTGAATCAAGTGATTATTATACCCAGACATTTTGAGTATATGCTCACTGACAGAACTGTTCTCCTCCATCTTGCAGATATAGAACTTATTGGAGACTTCATATCTCTCAATCCGGGCATTTGCTTGAAATATTAACTTCAACTCCTGGAACATCTCATATGCTCCATGACGTTTAAAACTTCGTTGAAGTCCCGATTCTAAGCCGTAAAGCATGGCACACTAAACTATCAAGTAGTCATCAACTTTGCTCTGCCAGACGTTCATAACTGTTGGGGAACGTAGCATAAATTCAAAATTTTCCTACGTGTCACCAAGATCTATCTATGGAGTCATCTAGCAACGAGGGAGGAGTGGATCTACATACCCTTGTAGATCGCGCGCGGAAGCGTTCAAGAGAACGGGGTTGATGGAGTCGTACTCGTTGTGATCCAAATCACCGATGATCCTAGCGCCGAACGGACGGCACCTCCGCGTTCAACACACGTACGGAGCAGCGACGTCTCCTCCTTCTTGATCCAGCAAGGGGGGAGGAGAGGTTGATGGAGATCTAGCAGCACGACGGCGTGGTGGTGGAAGTAGCGGGATTCCAACAGGGCTTCGCCAAGCGCTGCGGGAGGAGGGAGATGTGTCATGGGAGGGAGAGGGAGGCGCCAGGGCTTAGTTGTTGCTGCCCTCCCTTCCCCCCACTATATATAGGGCCAAGGGAGAGGGGGGCGCAGCCTTGGCCCTTCCTCCAAGGAAGGGTGCGGCCAGGGAGGAGTCCATCCTCCCCAAGGCACCTCGGAGGTGCCTTCCCCCTTTAGGACTCTTCCTTTCCCTTATCTCTTGGTGCATGGGCCTCTTGGGGCTGGTGCCCTTGGCCCATACAGGCCAAGGCGCACCCCCTACAGCCCATGTGCCCCCCCCAGGGCAGGTGGCCCCACCCGGTGGACCCCCGGGACCCTTCCGGTGGTCCCGGTACAATACCGGTGACCCCGAAACTTGTCCTGATAGCCGAAATAGCACTTCCTATATATAATTTTTTACCTCCGGACCATTCCGGAACTCCTAGTGACGTCCGGGATCTCATCCGGGACTCCGAACAACATTCAGGTTACTGCATATACATATCCCTACAACCCTAGCGTCACCGAACCTTAAGTGTGTAGACCCTACGGGTTCGGGAGACACGTAGACATGACCGAGACGACTCTCCGGCCAATAACCAACAGCGGGATCTGGATACCCATGTTGGCTCCCACATGCTCTTTGATGATCTCATCAGATGAACCGCGATGTCGAGGATTCAATCAATCCTGCATACGATTCTCTTTGTCTATTGGTATTTTACTTGCCCGAGATTCGATCGTCGGTATCCCGATACCTTGTTCAATCTCGTTACCGGCAAGTCTCTTTACTCGTTCCGTAACACATCATCCCGTGATCAACTCCTTGATCACATTGTGCACATTATGATGATGTCCTACCGAGTGGGCCCAGAGATACCTCTCCGTTTACACGGAGTGACAAATCCCAGTCTCGATTCGTGCCAACCCAACAGACACTTTCGGAGATACCCATAGTGCACCTTTATAGTCACCCAGTTACGTTGTGACGTTTGGCACACCCAAAGTATTCCTACGGTATCCGGGAGTTGCACAATCTCATGGTCTAAGGAAATGATACTTGACATTAGAAAAGCTTTAGCGAACGAACTATACGATCTTTGTGCTAGGCTTAGGATTGGGTCTTGTCCATCACATCATTCTCCTAATGATGTGATCCCGTTATCAATGACATCCAATGTCCATGGTCAGGAAACCGTAACCATCTATTGATCAACGAGCTAGTCAACTAGAGGCTTATTAGGCACATGGTGTTGTCTATGTATCCACACATGTATGTGAGTTTCCTATCAATACAATTCTAGCATGGATAATAAACGATTATCATGAACAAGGAAATATAATAATAACTAATTTATTATTGCCTCTAGGGCATATTTCCAACAGTCTCCCACTTGCACTAGAGTCAATAATCCAGTTCACATCGCTATGTGACTAACACTCAAGGTCACATCCCCATGTGACTAACACCCAAAGAGTTTACTAGAGTCAATAATCTAGTTCACATTACCATGTGATTAACACTCGATGAGTTCTGGGTTTGATCATGTTATGCTTGTGAGAGATGTTATAGTCAACGGGTCTGAATCTTTCAGATCCGTATCTACTTTGCAAATTTCTATGTCATCTTGTAGATGCAACTACTACGCTACATTTGGAGCTATTCCAAATAACTGTTCTCCTATACGAATCCAGTTTACTACTCAGAATAATCTGGATTAGTGTCAAAGTTTGCATCGGCGTAACCCTTTACGACGAACTCTTTTACCACCTCCATAATCGATAAAATTCCTTAGTCCACTAGTTACTAAGGATAACTTTGACCGCTGTCTTGTGATCCATTCTTGGATCACTCTTGTACCCCTTGACTGACTCATGGCAAGGCACATTTCAGGTGCGGTACACAGCATAGCATATTGTAGGGCCTATGTCTTAAGCATAGGGGACGACCTTTGTCCTTTCTCACTATTCTGCCGTGGTCGAGCTTTAAGTCTTAACTTCATACCTTACAACTCAGGCAAGAACTCCTTCTTTGACTGATCCATCTTGAACACCTTCAAGATCATGTCAAGGTATGTGCTCATTTGAAAGTACCATTAAGAGTTTTGATCTATCCTTATAGATCTTGATGCTCAATGTTCCAGTAGCTTAATCCAGGCTTTCCATTGAAAAACACTTTCCAAATAACCCTATATGCTTTCCAGAAATTCTACGTCATTTCTGATCCACAATGTGTCAATAACATATACTCACCAGAAATTCTATAGTGCTCCTACTCACTTCTTTGGAAATACAAGTTTCTCATAAACTTTGTATACACCCAAAAACTTTGATCATCTCATCAAAGCATACATTCCAACTCCGAGATGCTTACTCCAGTCCTTAGAAGGATTGCCGGAGCTTTGCATACTTATTAGCATCTTTCAGGATTGACAAAACCTTCCGGTTGTATCACATACAACCTTTCCTCAAGAAAATCGTCGAGGAAACAATGTTTTGACATCCTATCTGCAAGATTTCATAAATAATGCAGTGATTGCTAATATAATTCCAAAAGACTCTTAGCATCGCTACGAGTGAGAAAGTCTCATCATAGTAAACTCCTTGAACTTGTCGGAAAAACTTAACGACAAGTCGAGCTTTCTTAATGGTGATACTTACCATCATTGTCCGTCTTCCTTTTAAAATCCATCTGTACTCAACAACCTTACGACCATCGAGCCGTTCTGGCAAAGTCTAGACTTTGTTTTCATACATGGATCCTCTCTCGGATTTTATGGCCTCGAGCCATTTATCGGAATCCGGGCCCACCATCGCTTCTCCATAGCTCGTAGGTCCATTGTTGTCTAGCAACATGACTTCCAAGACAGGATTACGTACCACTTTGAAGTAGTACGCATCCTTGTCGACCCACGAGGTTTAATAGTGACTTGATCTGAAGTTTCATGATCACTATCATAAGCTTCCACTTCAATTGGTGTAGGTGCCACAGGAACAACTCCCTGTGCCCTGCCACACGCTAGTTGAAGAGATGGTTCAATAACCTCATCAAGTCTCCACCATCCTCCCACTCAATTCTTTCGAGAGAAACTTTTCCTCGAGAAAGGACCCGTTTCTAGAAACAATCACTTTTGCTTCCAGATCTGAAATAGGAGGTATACCCAACTGTTTTGGGTATTCTATGAAGATGCATTTATCCGCTTTGGGTTCGAGCTTATCAGCCTGAAACTTTTTTCACATAAGCGTCGCAGCCCCAAACTTTTTAAGAAATGACAGCTTAGGTTTCTCTAAACCATAGTTCATACGGTGTCATCTCATCGGAATTACGTGGTGCCCTATTTAAAGTGAATGTGCTTGTCTCTAATGCCTAACCCATAAACTATTGTGGTAATTCGATAAGAGACATCATGGTATGCATCATATCCAATAGGGTGCAGTTATGATGTTCGGACACACCATCACAGTATGGTGTTCCAGGCTGTATCAATTGTGAAACAATTTCCACAATGTCTTAATTGTGTGCCAAACTCGTAATTCAGATATTCATCTCTATGATCATATCATAGATATTTTATCCTCTTGTCACGATGATCTTTCAACTTCATCCTGAAATTACTTTAACCTTTCAATAATTCAGACTCGTGATTCATCAAGTAAATATACTCAACATCTACTCAAATCATCTGTGAAGTAAGAACATAACGATATCCACTACACGCCTCAGCACTCATTGGACTGCACACATCAAAATGTATTACTTCCAACAAGTTGCTTTCTAGTTCCATTTTACTGAAACCAAGGCTTTCAGTCATCTTGCCCATGTGGTATGATTTGCATGTCTCAAGTGATTCAAAAATCAAGTGAGTCCAAACGGTCCATTTGCATGGAGTTTCTTCATGCATATACACCAATAGACATGGTTCGCATGTCTCAAACTTTTCAAAAACGAGTGAGTCCAAAGATCCATCAACATGGAGCTTCTTCATGCGTTTTATACCGATATGACTTAAGTGGCAGTGCCACAAGTAGGTGGTACTATCTTATATCTTTTGGCATGAACATGTGTATCACTACGATCGAGATTCAATAAACCATTCATTTTAGGTGTAAGACCATTGAAGGTATTATTCAAATAAACAGAGTAACCATTATTCTCCTTAAATGAATAACCGTATTGCGATAGACGTAATCCAATCATGTCTATGCTCAACGCAAACACCAAATAACAATTATTTAGGTTTTTAATACCAATCTCGATGGTAGAGGGAGCGTACGATATTTGATCAACCTTGGAAATACTTCCAACACATATCGTCATCTCACCTTTTAGCTAGTCTCCGTTTATTCCGTAGCCTTTTGTTTCGAGTTTACTAACACTTAGCAACCGAACCAGTATCTAATACCATGGTGCTACTAGGAGTACTAGTAAAGTACACATTAATATAATGTATATCCAATATACTTCTGTCGACCTTGCCTGCCTTCTCATCTACCAAGTATCTAGGGTAGTTCTGCTTCAGTGACCGTTCCCCTCATTACAGAAGCACTTAGTCTCGGGTTTGGGTTCAACCTTGGGTTTCTTCACTAGAGCAGCAACTGATTTGCCGTTTCATGAAGTATCCCTTCTTGCCCTTGCCCTTCTTGAAACTAGTGGTTTTACTAACCATCAACAATTGATGCTCCAACTTGATTTCTACTTTCGCGGTGTCAAACATCACGAGTTGCTCAAGGATCATCATGTCTATCCCTGATATATTATAGTTCATCACGAAGCTCTAATAGCTTGGTGGCAGTGACTATGGAGAATCATCACTGTCTCATCTGGAAGATTAACTCCCACTCGATTCAAGCGATTGTAGTACTCAGACAATCTGAGCACATGCTCAACGATTGAGCTTTTCTCCCTTAGTTTGCAGGCTTAAGAAACTTGTCAGAGGTCTCATACCTCTTGACGTGGGCATTAGTCTGAAATCCCAATTTCAGTCTTTGGAACATCTCATATGTTCTGTGAAGTTTCAAAACTGTCTTTGGTGCCACAATTTTAATCCGTTAGCATCACACACTGAACTATCATGTAGTCATCAAAACGTGTATGTCAGATGTTCGCAACATCCACAGACAACGTTCGAGGTTCAGCACACTAAGCGGTGCATTAAGGACATAATCCTTCTATGAAGCAATGAGGACAATCCTCAGTTTACGGACCTAGTCCGCATAATTGCTACTATCAACTTTCAACTAAATTTTCTCTAGGAACATAACTAAACAGTAGAACTGAAGCGCGAGCTATGACATAATTTGCGAAGACCTTTTGACTATGTTCAGGATAATTAAGTTCATCTTATGAACTCCCACTCAGATAGACATCCCTCTAGTCATCTAAGTGATTACATGATCCGAGTTAACTAGGCCGTGTCCGATCATCACGTGAGACGGACTAGTCAACATCGGTGAACATCTTCATGTTGATCGTATCTACCATACGACTCATGCTCGACCTTTCGGTCTCTTGTGTTCCGAGGCCATGTCTGTACATGCTAGGCTCGTCAAGTTAACCTAAGTGTTTCGCATGTGTTTCGAGGCCATGTCTGTACATGCCAGGCTCGTCAACACCCGTTGTATTCGAACGTAAGAATCTATCACACCCGATCATCACGTGGTGCTTCGAAACGACGAACTTTCGCAACGGTGCACAGTTAGGGGGAACACTTTCTTGAAATTTTAATGAGGGATCATCTTATTTACTACTGTCGTTCTAAGCAAATAAGATGTATAAACATGATAAACATCACATGCAATCAAATAGTGACATGATATGGCCAATATCATATTGCTCCTTTTGATCTTCATCTTCGGGGCTCCATGATCATCATCGTCACCGGCATGACACCATGATCTCCATCATCATGATCTCCATCATCGTGTCTTCATGAAGTTGTCTCGCCAACTATTACTTCTACTACTACAGCTAACGGTTAGCAATAAAGCAAAGTAATTACATGACGTTTATGTTGACACGCAGGTCATAAATAAATTAAGACAACTCCTATGGCTCCTGCCGGTTGTCATACTCATCGACATGCAAGTCGTGATTCCTATTACAAGAACATGATCAATCTCATATATCACATATCATTCATCACATTCTTCTTGGCCATATCACATCACATAGCATACCCTGCAAAAACAAGTTAGACGTCCTCTAATTTTTGTTTGCATGTTTTACGTGGCTGCTATGGGTTTCTAGCAAGAACGTTTCTTACCTACGCAAAAACCACAACGTGATATGCCAATTGCTATTTACCCTTCATAAGGACCCTTTTCATCGAATCCGATCCGACTAAAGAGGGAGAGACAGACACCCGCTAGCCACCTTATGCAACTAGTGCATGTCAGTCGGTGGAACCAGTCTCACGTAAGAGTACGTGTAAGGTCGGTCCGGGCCGCTTCATCCCACGATGCCGCCGAATCAAGATAAGACTAGTAACGGCAAGCAAATTGACAATATCAACGCCCACAACTTCTTTGTGTTCTACTCGTGCATAGAAACTACGCATAGACCTAGCTCATGATGCCACTGTTGGGGAACGTAGCATAAATTCAAAATTTTCCTACGTGTCACCAAGATCTATCTATGGAGTCATCTAGCAACGAGGGAGGAGTGGATCTACATACCCTTGTAGATCGCGTGCGGAAGCGTTCAAGAGAACGGGGTTGATGGAGTCGTACTCATCGTGATCCAAATCACCGATGATCCTAGCGCCGAACGGACGGCACCTCCGCGTTCAACACACGTACGGAGCAGCGACGTCTCCTCCTTCTTGATCCAGCAAGGGGGGAGGAGAGGTTGATGGAGATCCAGCAGCACGACGGCGTGGTGGTGGAAGTAGCGGGATTCCAACAGGGCTTCGCCAAGCGCTGCGGGAGGAGGGAGATGTGTCATGGGAGGGAGAGGGAGGCGCCAGGGCTTAGTTGTTGCTGCCCTCCCTTCCCCCCACTATATATAGGGCCAAGGGAGAGGGGGGCGCAGCCTTGGCCCTTCCTCCAAGGAAGGGTGCGGCCAGGGAGGAGTCCATCCTCCCCAAGGCACCTCGGAGGTGCCTTCCCCCTTTAGGACTCTTCCTTTCCCTTATCTCTTGGCGCATGGGCCTCTTGGGGCTGGTGCCCTTGGCCCATACAGGCCAAGGCGCACCCCCTACAGCCCATGTGGCCCCCCGGGGCAGGTGGCCCCACCCGGTGGACCCCCGGGACCCTTCCGGTGGTCCCGGTACAATACCGGTGACCCCGAAACTTGTCCTGATAGCCGAAATAGCACTTCCTATATATAATTTTTTACCTCCGGACCATTCCGGAACTCCTAGTGACGTCCGGGATCTCATCCAGGACTCCGAACAACATTCAGGTTACTGCATATACATATCCCTACAACCCTAGCGTCACCGAACCTTAAGTGTGTAGACCCTACGGGTTCGGGAGACACGTAGACATGACCGAGACGACTCTCCGGCCAATAACCAACAGCGGGATCTGGATACCCATGTTGGCTCCCACATGCTCTTCGATGATCTCATCGGATGAACCGCGATGTCGAGGATTCAATCAATCCTGCATACAATTCTCTTTGTCTATTGGTATGTTACTTGCCCGAGATTCGATCGTTGGTATCCCGATACCTTGTTCAATCTCGTTACCGGCAAGTCTCTTTACTCGTTCCGTAACACATCATCCCGTGATCAACTCCTTGATCACATTGTGCACATTATGATGATGTCCTACCGAGTGGGCCCAGAGATACCTCTCCGTTTACACGGAGTGACAAATCCCAGTCTCGATTCGTGCCAACCCAATAGACACTTTCAGAGATACCTGTAGTGCACCTTTATAGTCACCCAGTTACGTTGTGACGTTTGGCACACCCAAAGTATTCCTACGGTATCCGGGAGTTGCACAATCTCATGGTCTAAGGAAATGATACTTGACATTAGAAGAGCTTTAGCGAACGAACTATACGATCTTTGTGCTAGGCTTAGGATTGGGTCTTGTCCATCACATCATTCTCCTAATGATGTGATCCCGTTATCAATGACATCCAATGTCCATGGTCAAGAAACCGTAACCATCTATTGATCAACGAGCTAGTCAACTAGAGGCTTACTAGGGACATGGTGTTGTCTATGTATCCACACATGTATCTGAGTTTCCTATCAATACAATTCTAGCATGGATAATAAACGATTATCATGAACAAGGAAATATAATAATAACTAATTTATTATTGCCTCTAGGGCATATTTCCAACAATAACATCCGGTGTTGCTCCAGCAGCAGGCCTGGCACCCAGCGGTGCTTCCAGGACGTAATTCTTCTGTGCAGCAATGAGGATAATCCTCAAATTATGGACCCAGTCCATGTAATTGCTACCATCATCTTTCAACTTTGCTTTCTCAAGGAACGCATTAAAATTCAATGGAACAACAGCACGGACCATCTATCTACAATCAAACATACATAAGAAAGATACTATCAGGTACTAAGTTCATGATAAATTTAAGTTCAATTAATCAAATTACTTAAAGAACTCCCACTTAGATAGACATCCCTCTAATCCTCTAAGTGATCACGTGATCCAAATCAACTAAACCATGTCCGATCATCACGTGAGATGGAGTAGTTTCATTGGTGAACATCACTATGTTGATCATATCTACTATATGATTCACGCTCGACCTTTCGGTCTCCGTGTTCCGAGGCCATATCTGTATATGCTTGGCTCGTCAAGTATAACCTGAGTATTCCGCGTGTGCAACTGTTTTGCACCCGTTGTATTTGAATGTAGAGCCTATCACACCCGATCATCACGTGGTGTCTCAGAACAAAGAACTTTCGCAATGGTGCATACTCAGAGAGAACACTTCTTGATAATTTTAGTGAGAGATCATCTTATAATGCTACCGTCAATCAAAGCAAGATAAGATGCATAAAAGATAAACATCACATGCAATCAATATAAGTGATATGATATGGCCATCATCATCTTGTGCCTGTGATCTCCATCTCCGAAGCACCGTCATGATCACCATCGTCACCGGCGCGACACCTTGATCTCCATCATAGCATCGTTGTCGTCTCGCCAATCTTATGCTTCCACAACTATCGCTACCGCTTAGTGATAAAGTAAAGCATTACAGCGCGGTTGCATTGCATACAATAAAGCGACAACCATATGGCTCCTGCCAGTTGCCGATAACTCGGTTACAAAACATGATCATCTCATACAATAAAATTCAGCATCATGTCTTGACCATATCACATCACAACATGCCCTGCAAAAACAAGTTAGACGTCCTCTACTTTGTTGTTGCAAGTTTTACGTGGCTGCTACGGGCTTAAGAAAGAACCAATCTTACCTACGCATCAAAACCACAACGATTGTTTGTCAAGTTGGTGTTGTTTTAACCTTCGCAAGGACCGGGCGTAGCCACACTCAGTTCAACTAAAGTTGGAGAAACTATCACCCGCAAGCCACCTATGTGCAAAGCACGTCGGGAGAACCGGTCTCGCGTAAGCGTACGCGTAATGTCGGTCCGGGCCGCTTCGTCCAACAATACCGCTGAACCAAAGTATGACATGCTGGTAAGCAGTATGACTTATATCGCCCACAACTCACTTGTGTTCTACTCGTGCATATAACATCAACACATAAAACCTAGGCTCGGATGCCACTGAAGGGGAATGTAGTAATTTCAAAATATTTCCTACGCACACGCAAGATCATGGTGATGTATAGCAACGAGAGGGGAGAGTGTGATCTACGTACCCTTGTAGATCGACAGCGGAAGCGTTAGCACAACGCGGTTGATGTAGTCGTACGTCTTCACGGCCCGACCGATCAAGCACCGAAACTACGGCACCTCCGAGTTCTAGCACACGTTCAGCTCGATGACGATCCCCAGACTCCGATCCAGCAAAGTGTCGGGGAAGAGTTCCGTCAGCACGACGGCGTGGTGACGATCTTGATGTACTACTGTCGCAGGGCTTCGCCTAAGCACTGCTACAATATTATCGAGGACTATGGTGGCAGGGGGCGCCGCACACGGCTAAGAATATGATCACGTGGATCAACTTGTGTGTTTCTGGGGTGCCCCTGCCTCCGTATATAAAGGTTCAAGAGGGGGAGGCTGGCCGACCACCATAGGGCGCGCCAGGAGAAGTCCTACTCCCTAGGACTTCTCCCCCAATACTAGTTGGAATAGGATTCGTGAGGAGGAAAAGAGAGAGAGAGAGAAGGAGGGGGGCGCCGGCCCCCTCTCTCCTTGTCCTATTCGGACTAGGGGGGAGGGGCGCGCGGCCCTAGCCCTGGCCGCCTCTTCTCTTCTTCCACTAAGGCCCATTAAGGCCCATTTAGCTCCCGGGGGCTTCCGGTAACCTCCCGGTACTCCGGTAAAATCCCGATTTCACTCGGAACACTTCCGATATCCAAACATAGGCTTCCAATATATCAATATTTATGTCTCGACCATTTCGAGACTCCTCGTCATGTCCGTGATCACGTCCGGGACTCCGAACAACCTTCAGTACATCAAAACGTATAAACTCATAATATAACTGTCATCGAAACCTTAAGCGTGCGGACCCTACGGGTTCGAGAACAATGTAGACATGACTGAGACATGTCTCCGGTCAATAACCAATAGCGGGACCTGGATGCCCATATTGGCTCCTACATATTCTACGAAGATCTTTATCGGTCAGACCGCATAACAACATACGTTGTTCCCTTTGTCATCGGTATGTTACTTGCCCGAGATTCGATCGTCGGTATCCAATACCTAGTTCAATCTCGTTACCGACAAGTCTCTTTACTCGTTCCGTAATACATCATCTCGTAACTAACTCATTAGTTGCATTGCTTGCAAGGCTTAAGTGATGTGCATTACCGAGAGGGCCCAGAGATACCTCTCCGATGATCGGAGTGACAAATCCTAATCTCGAAATACGTCAACCCAACATGTACCTTTGGAGACACCTGTAGAGCACCTTTATAATCACCCAGTTATGTTGTGACATTTGGTAGCACACAAAGTGTTCCTCCGGCACACGGGAGTTACATAATCTCATAGTCATAGGAACATGTATAAGTCATGAAGAAAGCAATAGCAACATACTAAACGATCGGGTGCTAAGCCAATGGAATGGGTCATGTCAATCAGATCATTCAACTAATGATGTGATCCCGTTAATCAAATAACAACTCTTTGTCAATGGTTAGGAAACATAACCATCTTTGATTAACGAGCTAGTCAAGTAGAGGCATACTAGTGACACTCTGTTTGTCTATGTATTCACACATGTATTATCTTTCCGGTCAATACAATTCTAGCATGAATAATAAACTTTTATCATGATATAAGGAAATAAATAATAACTTTATTATTGCCTCTAGGGCATATTTCCTTCAGACCTTTATTATGCAGTCTGTCGCTTTTATTTCTTCCGTATCACACGATCGTATAAAGCTTATTTTCTCCCACACTAATAAGTCATACATATTTAGAGAGCAATTTTTATTGCTTGCACCGATGACAACTTACTTGGAGGATCTTTCTCAATCCATAGGTAGGTATGGTGGACTCTCAGGCAAAACTGGTTTAAGGGTGTTTGGAAGCACAAGTAGTATCTCTACTTGGTGCACAGAATTTGGCTAGCATGAGGGGGAAAGGCAAGCTCAATCATGTTGGATGATCCATGACAATATAATTTATCTCAGATGTAAGAAAACATAACCCATTACGTTGTCTTCCTTGTCCAACGTCAACTCTTTAGCATGTCATATTTTAACAAGTGCTCACAATCATAAAAGATGTCCAAGATAGTGTATTTATATGTGAATACATCTCTTTCTTTATTACTTCTTATTAATTGCAACGATGACCAAAACTATGTTTGTCAACTCTCAACAACTTTTAATCATCATACTCTTTATATGTGAGCTCATTACTCTCCATAAGATCCATATGATCTCTTTTATTTCTTTTTATTCTTTTCTCTTTTCTTTTATTCACTCAAGATCATGGCAAAATAATCAAGCCCTTGACTCAACACTAATCTTTATTATATAGCTCACGGACTCGATTACAAAGAGGGATCATAAAGCAAAACTCAAAAATAGATCATGCCATAAACTTTTATTCTACTAGATCAAGATAATACCTAATAGGATTTAACTAAGAAAAAGGGTAAAGATAGGAGATGTGGTTGGTGATACGATACCAGGGCATCTCCCCCAAGCTTGGCAGTTTGCCAAGGGGAGTGCCCATACCCATGTGATCATGTCTCCTTCGCTGGTGAAGAAGGTGGGGTTGTTGATGATGCGGGCTTGTCGTCCATCTTCCAAGGCATAGGCTCACCATCATAGAAGGATGATCGAGTCTCCGAGATCCTCAAATCTGCAGCCAAACTCATCCTTTTGAATCTATATTCATACTCACAGTTTTGGTTTTGCAGGTCATAGATTTGGGCTTGAAGGTGCTCGATCTTCTCGTGAAGCTTGAAGATGGTCTCCCCAATGTTCTTGGCATCCAGCTTGTGGTTGTTGGTGAACTCCGCGATCATCATGTGGTTGGAGTTGAGTCCACGTTCCACCATCCCCTGGCACTTGAAAACTTGTTGCTCCATTGCTTCGAGCCTCGTCTCCAGGCTTCCGGTCCCCTTCAGTCCCTCAACATCGCGGATGTGCAGCAACCCTCCGCGAGGTAAGGGTTGATAACCTTCTCGAAGAACTTATCCTTGGGGGCGCTTGGAGACGTCATGATGATCTAGATCTTTCAGAAAAACAGCTCGAAATGAAAACAAAAGATATTTGCGTGATACAGGAGTCAAAACCTTCGGGAGATTATATAATGAATTTTTACCGACCAAAATACGTAACATGCAAGAAAACAGAGTCCGGAAAGCACACGAGGTGCCCACGAGGTAGGGGGGCGCGCCTAGTAGGGTAGGGCGCGCCCTCCACCCTCGTGGAGCCTCGTGTCCTTCCCGGACTGCTTCTTATTTTTCTATTTTTCTAAATTTCCAAAACGGAGAAATATTGCCATAAAAACTGTTTTGGAGTCGGTTTACTTACCGTACCACATACCTATTCCTTTTCGGAGTCTGAAACGTCCCAGAAAGTGTCTCTTATGTATTCCTCCGGGGTTATGGTTTCAATAACATTGGTTTCAACATTTATGGGATTACTTGAGATATAATGTTTGATTCTTTGACCGTTCACCACCTTCGGATTTGTGCCGTCGAAATTGTTGATTTTTATGGCACCGGAACGATAGACCTCCTCGATAACGTAAGGGCCTTCCCATTTAGAGAGAAGTTTTCCTGCAAAAAAACTTAAACGAGAGTTGTATAGTAATACATAATCACCTACATTAAACTTACACTTTTGTATTCTTTTGTCATGCCATCTTTTAACTTTTTCTTTAAACAACTTGGCATTTTCATAGGCTTGGATTCTCCATTCATCAAGAGAGCTAATATCAAATAACCTCTTCTCACCGGCAAGTTTGAAATCATAATTGAGCTCTTTAATAGCCCAATATGCCTTATGTTCTAGTTCTAGAGGTAAGTGACATGCTTTTCCATAAACCATTTTATACAGAGACATACCCATTGGATTTTTATATGCAGTTCAATAGGCCCATAATGCATCATCAAGTTTCTTGGACCAATTCTTTCTGGATCTATTGACAGTCTTTTGCAAAATTAATTTGAGCTCTCTATTACTCAATTCTACTTGGCCACTAGACTGCGGGTGATACGGAGATGCAATTCTATGATTAACATCATACTTAGCAAGCATTTTACGGAAAGCACCATGAATAAAATGTGAACCACCATCAGTCATTAAATATCTAGGGACTCCAAATCTCGGAAAAATAACTTCTTTAAGCATTTGAATAGAAGTGTTATGATCAGCACTACTAGTTGGAATAACTTCTACCCACTTAGTAACATAATCAACAGCAACTAAAATATGTGTATAACCATGAGAGGCAGGAAAAGGCCCCATATAATCAAAGCCCCAAACATCAAATGGTTCAATAACAAGTGAATAATTCATAGGCATTTCTTGACGTCTACTAATATTACCAATTCTTTGACATTCATCACAAGATAAGACAAACTTATGGGCATCCTTGAAGAGACTAGGCCAATAAAAACTGGATTGCAATACCTTATGTGCAGTTCTATCTCCAGCGTGGTGTCCTCCATAAGCCTCGGAGTGACACTTGCGTAGGATCTGTTCTTGTTCATGCTCAGGTACACAACGTCTAATAACACCATCTACTCCGTCTTTATAAAGATGTGGGTCATCCCAAAAGTAATGTCTCAAATCATAGAATTTTTTTCTTTTGCTGGTATGTGAAACTAGGTGGTATAAATTTAGCAACAATATAATTAGCATAATCAGCATACCATGGAGCAGTACAAGAAGCATTTATGACATTTAATTGTTCATCAGGAAAGCTATCATCAATAGGTAGTGGGTCATTAAGAACGTTCTCTAACCTAGACAAGTTGTCTGCAACGGGGTTCTCAGCTCCTTTTCTATCAATAATATGAAAATCAAATTCTTGTAGCAAGAGAACCCATCTAATAAGTCTAGGCTTAGCATCTTTCTTTTCCATCTGATATTTAATAGCAGCATGATCCGTGTGAATAGTTACTTTAGAATCAACAATATAAGGTCTGAACTTATCACAAGCAAATATAACTGCTAGGAATTCCTTTTCACTAGTAGCATAATTTCTCTGAGCATTGTCTAGAGTTTTACTAGCATATTGAATAACATTTAATTTCTTATCAACTCTTTGCCCTAGAACAGCACCTACAGCATAATCACTAGCATCAAACATAATTTCAAAGGGTAAATTCCAACCAGGTGGCTGAATAATCGGTGCAGAGATCAATGCTTTCTTAAGTATTTCAAATGCTTCTACACAATCATCATCAAAGACAAATGGTATATATTTTTGTAATAAATTCGTCAGAGGCCGAGAATTTTTTGGGAAGTCCTTAATGAACCTCCTATAAAAACCGGCATGACCAAGGAAACTTCTTATACCTTTGATGTCCTTGGGACATGGCATATTTTCAATAGCATCAACCTTGGCTTTATCAACCTCAATACCTCTTTTAGAAACCTTATGCCCCAAGACAATACCTTCATTAACCATAAAGTGGCACTTTTCCCAATTCAAGACAAGATTAGTTTCTTCACATCTGTGCAAAACTCGGTACCCCTGATGGTGCCCCTCCCCCTGTACCCATGGTATTTCTGGAGCGTAGTTATGTACGCGAAGTACTGGTGTCACATTTTTGCGAGGGATGGGGTTGGGGCCGCATTGCTACGCCTGCTCGGAACGTGCTAGGCGGTCTTGTTGTAGGTTACTCCGGGCGCGCTTGACGGTGTCCGGACGTTTAATGCCCGGACTGGAGAACTGCCTGGAGAGGCTGCTTTGTACTTCCGCTGCAAGGGCCGCCGTGTGCTCCTCCGTTCGGAGAGAGCGTTCGGTGTTTCCATTGACCGTAATTACTCCTCGAGGGCTTGGCATCTTGAGCTTAAGGTATGCGTAGTGTGGTACCGCATTGAACTTGGCGAATGCGGTTCGCCCGAGCAGTGCGTGATAGCCACTGCGGAATGGGACTATGTCAAAGATTAACGCCTCGCTTCGGAAATTATTCGGAGATCCGAAGATCACTTCAAGTGTGACTAAGCCTGTACAGTTGGCCTCTACACATGGTATTACGCCTTTAAAGGTCGTTTTGGTGGGCTTAATCCTCGAGGGATCTGTGGCCATTTTCTGCACTGTATCCTGGTAAAGCAGGTTCAGGCTGTTGCCGCCGTCCATAAGGACTCTAGTGAGATGAAATCCGTCAATGATTGGGTCTAGAACCAATGCGTCGAATCCGCCATGACGGGTGCTAGTGGGATGGTCCCTTCGATCAAAGGTGATCGGGCAGGAGGACCATGGGTTGAACTTTGGGGCGACTGGCTCTACCACGTATACGTCCCTTAACGTGCGCTTCCACTCCCTCTTGGGGATGTAGGTTGCGTATATCATGTTCACCGTCCGCACTTGTGGGGGAAAACCCTTCTATCCACTGTTGTTCGGCGGCCGGGGCTCTTCGTCGTCATCGCTATGCAGCCCCTTGTCTGTATTTTCGGCATTTAACTTGCCTGCCTGCTTGAACACGCAACAATCCCTGTTGGTGTGATTGGCCGGCTTTTTGGGGGTGCCGTGTATCTGGCATAAGCGGTCGAGTATTCGGTCAAAACTGGACGGGCCCCTAGGATTTCTTTTGAATGGCTTTTTCCGCTGACCGGATTTATAGCCTCTGAATCCGGCATTAACTGCCGTATCCTCAGCATTGTCGCCGTTAATACGATGCTTCTGCTTGTTGCGACGCGACCTGCCACTACTGTCCCTGGTATCCGAATTACCAGGGTTCTTGGTCATATTGTTGCTACGAGCGAGCCAGCTGTCTTCTCCCGCGCAAAAGCGGGTCATGAGTGTCGTGAGTGCTGCCATAGATTTCGGCTTTTCCTGTCCAAGGTGCCGGGCAAGCCACTCGTCACGAATATTGTGCTTGAAGGCTACTAGGGCCTCTGTGTCCGGACAGTCGACTATTTGATTTTTCTTTGTTAGGAACCGTGTCCAGAATTGCCTGGCCGATTCCTATGACTGCTGAATTATGTGGCTTAGGTCATCGACGTCTGGTGGTCGCACATAAGTGCCCTGGAAATTGTCGAGGAATGCGGCTTCCAGGTCCTCCCAACAACCGATTGATCCTGCTGGCAAGCTGTTAAGCCAATGCCGAGCTGGTCCTTTAAGCTTGAGTGGGAGGTATTTGATGGCGTGGAGATCATCGCCGCGGGCCATGTGGATATGAAGGAGATAATCCTTGATCCATACCGCAGGATCCGTAGTGCCATCATATGATTTGATGTTTACAGGTTTGAAACCCTCAGGGATTTGATGATCCATTACTTCGTCTGTGAAGCATAGTGGGTGTGCGGCGCCTCTATAATGGGCTATATCACGACATAGCTCTAATGAGCTTTGTCTACTGTGTTCGGCCCTACCGGATTTGTGTACGGCGTGACGGTTACCGTCTCGAGTCGTGGGGCGCCCACGCGATCCGTAGATCGATCTTGTTTGCCTTGCCTTGTCCTCCAACATATCTCGCAGGTCTGGCGCATTTTCCTGTGCCTTGGTACGGGGTGCGGCTTGAGTGGAGGGCCGAGAGGCCTCTCTGTCACGGCCACGAGGTGACCGATCGGCCGTATCAAGTGCTGGTGATGTAGGTTTAAGTGCTTCCTCCTCTAATCGGGGTAGCAACCTGCACTTTGGGTAGCTCTTGGAGGGGCGTTCAAGTTTATGCTCTTCGGCCGCAAGGACTTCAGTCCATCTGTCGACTACCAAATCTTGATCAGCTCTAAGATGTTGCTGTTTTTTTCTTGAGGCTTCTTGTCGTGGCCATAAGCCTGCGCTGAAAATGCTCTTGCTTGACGGGATCCTCTGGCACGACGAATTCGTCATCGTCGAGGCTTGCCTCGTCTTCGGAGGGAGGCGTATAGTTATCGTCCTTGACCTCTCTGTCTGCCGCTCTCTCATGAGGGTTGGCTTCTCCATCCTCCCGTGCCGAATCTTGCTGGAGGGGGTTTTCTTCGGCACTCTCTGGAGTATTATTATCTCCCGTGCCGGAATCACTGTTTTTGTTTTGGCGGGATTTTGAGCGGCGCTGCTGACGCTGGCGCTTAGGCTGTTTCTTGGAGGGGTCATCCTCCGCTGTTCCATCACCATCTCCTTCTTTTGGGGTGTCCACCATGTATATGTCATATGACGAGGTGGCTTTCCAGGGCCCAATAGGCATTGGTTCTTCATCGTCTCCTGCATCGGCGTCCATACCGTCGATGTCTTCGAAGTCGAAGTCGAGCATGTCGGTTAAATCGTCGACAGTGGCTACAAAGTGGGTGGTCGGTGGGCATTGAATTTCTTCATGGTTCGTATCCCAACCTTGATGACCGTAGTCCGGCCAGGGCTCTCCTGATAAAGAGAGAGACTTTAGTGTCTTCAGAATATCGCCGAAAGGCGAGTGCTGAAAGATGTCCGCGGCAGTAAACTCCATGATCGGCGCCCAATCGGATTCGATCGGCAGGGGCGCGGAGGGTTCGGAGTCCGGAGAGGAGTCCGGCTTCTTGGAGCCACGAGTCTCGCGGAGTGAGGGGCTGGTGTTCGGCTCGATCGCCGTTGGGATCGCAGCCCCCGAGGCGGCGTCCAACCACCCATCCTCGATCGGTGCAGTTGGCTCCGAATTAAGGGTCGAAGCCGATGCGGGTGCGGCCTCCAGGGCACTGTTCGACGGCAGAGCTAGATCATGCTCATCGTGACAGTGCGGCGCGCTCGGCAGTGGCTCGAATCCGTCGAGGATCAAGTCCCCGCGGATGTCAGCCGTGTAGTTTAAACTTCCAAATCTGACCTGACGGCCAGGGGCATAGCTTTCGATCTGCTCCAGATGGCCAAGTGAATTGGCCCGCAGTGCAAAGCCGCCGAAGACGAAGATCTGTCCGGGGAGGAAGGTCTCACCCTGGACTGCATCGCTATTGATGATCGTAGGAGCCATCAAGCCTAACGGCGACGACACAGAGGAACTCTCAATGAAAGCACCAATGTCGGTGTCAAAACCGGTGGATCTCGGGTAGGGGGTCCCGAACTGTGCGTCTAGGCCGGATGGTAACAGGAGGCAAGGGACACGAAGTTTTACCCAGGTTCGGGCCCTCTTGATGGAGGTAAAACCCTACGTCCTGCTTGATTAATATTGATGATATGGGTAGTACAAGAGTAGATCTACCACGAGATCGGAGAGGCTAAACCCTAGAAGCTAGCCTATGGTATGATTGTTGTTCTATATGTTGTCCTACGGACTAAAACCCTCCAGTTTATATATACACCAGAGAGGGTTAGGGTTACACAAAGTCGGTTATAATGGTAGGAGATCTACATATCCGTATTGCCAAGCTTGCCTTCCACGCCAAGGAAAGTCCCTTCCGGACACGGGACGAAGTCTTCAATCTTGTATCTTCATAGTCTAGGAGTCCGCCTGAAGGTATAGTCCGGCCATCCGGACACCTCCTAATCCAGGACTCCCTCAGTGCTATTCTAGGGCAAAGAGTTGATAAGAAATTAAACATTATTCAATATGCTAGTAAAACCCTAGACAATGCTCAAAGAAATGCTACTACTAAAAAAGAATTCTTAGCAATTGTATTTGCTTGTGATAAGTTCAGACCTTATATTGTTGATTCTAAAGTAACTATTAACACTGATCATGCTGCTATTAAATATCTTATGGAAAAGAAAGATGCTAAACCTAGACTTATTAGATGGGTTCTATTGCTACAAGAATTTGACTTGCATATTGTTGATAGAAAGGGAGCTGGGAACCCCGTTGCAGACAACTTGTCTAGGTTAGAAAATGTGCTTGATGACCCATTACCTATTGATGATAGCTTTCCTAATGAGAAATTAAATGTCATAAATCCTTCTCATACTGCTCCATGGTATGCTGATTATGCTAATTACATTGTTGCTAAGTTTATACCACCTAGTTTCACATACCAGCAAAAGAAAAAGTTCTTCTATGATTTGAGGCATTACTTTTGGGATGACCCACACCTTTATAAAGAAGGAGTAGATGGTGTTATTAGACGTTGTGTACCTGAGCATGAACAGGAACAGATCCTACGCAAGTGTCACTCCGAAGCTTATGGAGGACACCATGCTGGAGATAGAACTGCACATAAGGTATTGCAATCTGGTTTTTATTGGCCTACTCTCTTCAAGGATGCCCGTAAGTTTGTTTTATCTTGTGATGAATGTCAAAGAATTGGTAATATTAGTAGACGTCAAGAAATGCCTATGAATTATTCACTCGTTATTGAACCATTTGATGTTTGGGGCTTTGACTATATGGGACCTTTTCCTTCCTCTAATGGTTATACACATATTTTAGTTGCTGTTTATTACATTACTAAGTGGGTAGAAGCTATTCCAACTAGTAGTGCTGATCATAACACTTCTATTAAAATGCTTAAAGAAGTTATTTTTCCAAGGTTTGGAGTCCATAGATATTTAATGACTGATGGTGGTTCACATTTTATTCATGGTGCTTTCCGTAAAATGCTTGGTAAGTATGATGTTAATCATAGAATTGCATCCCCTTATCACCCTCAGTCTAGTGGTGAAGTAGAATTGAGTAATAGAGAGGTCAAATTAATTTTGCAAAAGACTGTTAATAGGTCTAGAAAGAATTGGTCCAAGAAACTTGATGATGCATTATGGGCCTATAGAACTGCATATAAAAATCGTATGGGTATGTCTCCGTATAAAATGGTCTATGGAAAAGCATGTCACTTACCTCTCGAACTAGAACATAAGGCTTATTGGGCTATTAAAGAACTCAATTATGATTTTAAACTTGCCGGTGAGAAGAGGTTATTTGATATTAGCTCACTTGATGAATGGGGAACCCAAGCTTACAAAAATGCCAAGTTGTTTAAAGAAAAAGTTAAAAGATGGCATGATAAAAGGATACAAAAGCGTGAGTTTAATGTAGGTGATTATGTATTGCTATACAATCCTGGTTTAAGATTTTTTGCAGGAAAACTTCTCTCTAAATGGGAAGGTCCTTACGTTATCGAGGAGGTCTATCGTTTCGGTGCCATAAAAATCAACAACTTCGAAGGCACAAATCCAAAGGTGGTGAACGGTCAAAGAATCAAACATTATATCTCAGGTAATCCCATAAATGTTGAAACCAATGTTATTGAAACCGTAACCCCGGGGGAATACATAAGGGACACTTTCCAGAACGTTTCAGACTTCGAAAAGGAATAGGTATGTGGTACGGTAAGTAAACCGACTCCAAAACAGTTCTAAAGGCAATATTTCTCCGTTTTGGAATATTTAGAAAAATAGAAAAATAAGAAACAGTCCGGGAATGACACGAGGGCTCCACGAGGGTGGGGGGCGCGCCCCCTACCTCGTGGGCACCTCGTGCGCTTTCCGGACTCCGTTTTCTTGCATGATATGTATTTTGGTCGGTAAAAATTCATTATGTAATCTCTCGGGGGTTTTGACTCCCGCATCACGCAATTATCCTCTGTTTGTGTTTTGAGTTGTTGCTGCTGCAGATTAGAGCAGGATGTTTTTGCAAGAGTCGGTCGGGGAGAGCCGGGTGTCTCATCCAGCACCAAGATCAGCGACAAACAACCATGTTGACCTCCTTGGGCCAGCAATGGAGGAAGAGATGGAGGCTGATTTGAAGAGGATAGATGCGATGGAAGAGGATCAAGAAGTCACTTCCCGCCTCCAAGCTGGATTCACAATGGGAGAACTGGAGAGCTCGGCTATTCCAAACTCGGTTATCCCTTCCAATGTTAGATTTCTTTCTTATGAGAATATGAAAAAAAGTGTCACTGGTTCTCCCGTAGCTATGCAGCACCCTTGGGTGCAGGGAGCTTTGGCTGTTACAGGAAAACTCCGAAAGGAAATAATGGACCTCAAGCAGCAAGTCAACAAGCTCGAGGAGGAGAATCATATCTTGAGGGGCATCATCGCCAAGAACATCACATCACCATCCCCCAAAAGAGAAACATAATCACATGGGTATGGGCACTCCCCTTGGCAACTGCCAACCTTGGGGGAGTGCCCCGGTATCGTATCACCATCACTTTTATCTTTACCGTTTTTCTTAGTTTGATCCTTTTGATATTATCTTGATCTAGTAGAATAAAGTTTATGGCATGATCTAGTTTTGAGTATTGCTTTATGATCCCTCTATGTAATCGAGTCCGTGAGCTATATAATAAAGATTAGTGTTGAGTCAAGGGCTTGATTATTTTGCCATGATCCTAAGTGAATAAAAGAAAAGAGAAATAAATAAAAAAAGGAAATAAAGAGATCATATGGATCTTATGGAGAGTAATGAGCTCACATAGAGAAAGTATGATGAATAAAAGTTGTTGAGAGTTGACAAACATAGTTTTGGTCATGATTGCAATTAATAGGAAGTAATAAAGAAAGAGAGGTCTTCACATATAAATATACTATCTTGGACATCTTTTATGATTGTGAGCACTCATTAAAATATGACATGCTAAAGAGTTGACATTGGACAAGGAAGACAACGTAATGAGTTATGTTTTCTTACATCTGAGATAAATTATATTGTCTTGGATCCTCCAACATGTTGAGCTTGCCTTTCTCCCTCATGCTAGCCAAATTCATCGCATCAAGTACAGATACTACTTGTGCTTCCAAATACCCTTAAACCAGTTTTGTCATGAGAGTCCATCATACCTACGTATGGATTGATTAAGATCCTCCAAGTAAGTTGTCATCGGTGCAAGCAATAAAAATTGCTCTCTAAATATGTATGACTTATTAGTGTGGGAGAAAATAAGCTTTATACGATCGTGTGATATGGAAGAAATAAAAGCGACAGACTGCATAATAAAGGTCCATATCACAAGTGGCAATATAAAGTGACGTTCTTTCACACTAAGATTTTGTGCATCCAACCATAAAAGCGCATGACAACCTCTGCTTCCCTCTGCGAAGGGCCTATCTTTTACTCTTATCTCCTACCTTGCATAAGAGTCATGGTGATCTTCACCCTTCCTTTTTACATTTTATCCTTTGGTAAGCACAGTATGTTGGAATGATCCTGGTATATATGGCTAATTGGATGTGAGTTTTCATGAACTATTATTGTTGACATTACCCTTGAGGTAAAACGTTGGGAGGCAAAACTATAAGCCCCTATCTTTTCTCTGTGTCCGATTAAAACTCCATACCCATAAGTATTGAGTGAGTGTCAGCATTGCGTGAGTGTCAGCAATTATGAAAGACTATATGATAGTTGAGTATGTGGACTTGATGAAAAGCTCTTATACATTGACTCTTTCCTATGTTATGATAAATTGCAATTGCTCCAATGACTGAGATTATAGTTTGTTAGTTTTCAATGAAGTTTATGATTCATATTTAAAATTGTGATTGAATTATTACTCTAGCATAAGAGATTATATGACAAGAATTATAAGAATGATCATGATGCCATCATGTCCGTATTTTATTTTTATCGACACCTCTATCTCTAAACATGTGGACATATTTTTCGATTTCGGCTTTCGCTTGAGGACAAGCGAGGTCTAAGCTTGGGGGAGTTGATACGTCCATTTTGCATCATGCTTTTATATCGATATTTATTGCATTATGGGCTGTTATTACACATTATGTCACAATACTTATGCCTATTCTCTCTTATTTTACAAGGTTTACATAAAGAGGGAGAATGCCGGCAACTAGGATTCTGGGCTGGAAAAGGAGCAAATATTAGAGACCTATTCTGCACAGCTCCAAAAGTCCTGAAACTTCACGGAAGACGTTTTCAGAATATATAAAAAATACTCAGCGGAAGAAGTTCACCAGGGGGGCCACACCCTGCCCACGAGGGTGGGGGGCGCGCCCTACCCCCCTGGGTGCGCCCCCTACCTTGTGGGGCCCCTAGTGGCCCTCCGGTGGCCATCTTCTGCTATATGAAGTCTTTCGATGGGGAAAAAAATAAGAAGCCAGCTTCTCGGACGAAACTCCGCCGTCACGAGGCAGAACCTTGGCAGAACCAATCTAGGGCTCTGGTGGAGCTGTTCTGCCGGGGAAACTTCCCTTCGGGAGGGGGAAATCATCGCCATCGTCATCACCAACGCTCCTCTCATCGGGAGAGGGCAATCTCCATCAACATCTTCATCAGCACCATCTCCTCTCAAAACCCTAGTTCATCTCTTGTATCCAATTCTTGTCTCCAAGGCCGGGATTGGTACTAGTAGGTTGCTAGTAGTGTTAATTACTCCTTGTAGTTGATGCTAGTTGGTTTATTTGGCGGAAGATCATATGTTCAGATCCTATATGCATATTAACACCCCTCTGATTATGAACATGAATATGCTTTGTGAGTAGTTACATTTGTTCCTGAGGACATGGGAGAAGTCTTGCTATTAGTAGTCATGTGAGTTTGGTATTCGTTCGATATTCGTTCGATATTTTGATGACATGTATGTTGTCTCTCCTCTAGTGGTGTTATGTGAACGTCGACTACATAACACTTCACCATTATTTGGGCCTAGAGGAAGGCATTGGGAAGTAATAGGTAGATGAGGGGTTGCTAGAGTGACAGAAGCTTAAACCCTAGTTTATGTGTTGCTTCGTAAGGGGCTGATTTGGATCCACATGTTTCATGCTATGGTTAGGTTTACCTTAATATTTTTGTTGTAGTTGCGGATGCTTGCAATAGAGGTTAATCATAAGTGGGATGCTTGTCCAAGTAAGGATAGTACCCAAGCACCGGTCCACCCACATACCAAATTATCAAAGTACCGAACGCGAACCATATGAACGTGATGAAAACTAGCTTGACGATATTCCCATGTGTCCTCGGGAGCGCTTTTCTCTATATAAGAGTTTGTCCAAACTTGTCCTTTGCTACAAAAAGGATTGGGCCACCTTGCTGCACTTTATTTACTTTTGTTACTTGTTGCTCGTTACAAATTATCCTATCACAAAACTATCTGTTACCACTTATTTTAGTACTTGCAGAGAATACCTTGCTGGAAACCGCTTATCATTTCCTTCTGCTCCTCGTTGGGTTTGACATTCTTACTTATCGAAAGGACTACGATAGATCCCCTATACTTGTGGGTCATCAGTAACCGTTGTGAAGTTTGGCTCCATTTAGTGAGTAGATTGATGGAGGTCCAACTGTCTCAACAGACCGATCAGTTGCGATGGAAGCTTACTACGAATGTGGAGTTTACAGTTAAATCGATGTATCTCGATGTTATAAACTCTAGTTCCATTCCTAGTTCCAAACATGTTTGGAAAGTTAAAGTTCCCCTGAAAATTAAAGTGTTTATGTGGTTTGTACATAAACAAGTCATTTTAACCAAGGACAATCTGACAAAGCGCAACTGGACAGGATCTACTAGACGTAGCTTTTGTGATCAGGATGAAATTATCAAACACCTCTTTCTTGACTGCCCGCTGGCAAAAGTGCTATGGCAGACGGTGCATATAGCCTTTAATATTACTCCTCCGAATTCCGTCAACACATTATTTGGAACGTGGCTTAATAAGATAGAGGCCGATACAGCGTGACATATTCGCGTAGGAGTATGTGCTTTATTGTGGGCAGTATGGAACTGCAGAAATGATATGTTTTTTAACAGAGCAACAAACTTTCACTTTTTGCAGGTTATCTTCCGAGCCACTGAGTTGATCCGTATGTGGTCACTACCCACTCCGACGGAGGCCAGGGAGCGTTTGGTTACTGGATCTATCCGGCGGGAGATGGTAGCACAGGATATATTCAACCGATTTGGATGACGGTCATGTAATAGGATAGGCAATTAGTTTTCTTTCCTTGTTTATGTCCGCCGGTTGTGGCACTTTTGATCACTTGTTTTAGGCTCTGTATGAGCTTTTCTTTACCTCTTTGTGGCGTTAAGACCTTTGTCGAACTATTTGTTTATTTAATAGGACGCCGATAACTGCCACACGTATGGGCGTTAAGAAATCTGCCCACACGTTCTCTGTGGTGCCTAAGAGGACCAGCCCACATGTCTGTGTGTGGGCAAAACAATTAGCGCCCACACGCCTCTTTTTTCCCTCCCGGCCCCTCTTACACGCGTGCGTGTGGGCGAAATAGATAACGCTCACACGCGCGGTACGTCAGGCCTCGTACCTCGTGGTCCCGCACGCCCCACGTGACACTTTACCGCGCGCCCCGCAGTTGCCACGGGTCGGACCTTCGTCCATGTTCGTTTAAGTGCAGTTGCCATGTCGCTGAACTACGGTTGCCATGTCGGACAACTACAGTTGCCATGTTTGCTCAACTGCAGTTGCCATCTCAGGTCAAAGTTCCAGATTGCCATTTTTTGGACAACTACAGATGTTGCCATGTGTGGTCTGGTCTACTGCAGTTGCCATGATTTCAAAACTTTAGGAGTTGCCACCTACTAACACTAGGCAGTTGCCATGTAGCGCTACAAAAAAAGGCATGGCAAAAACATGTTCGGGTAAAAGAGAGAGTTGCCATGTGCTCACAAGCACGCTAGGGTAGTTGCCATTTAAAAAAAAGAGTTGTCATCTGCTTACGTGCATGCTAGGGCAGTTTGTCATGTACCATGCAAAACATATGGCAATTGACATGTTCGGGTAAAAAAAAAGAGTTGCCATCTGCTTGCAATCATACTAGGGCAGTTGCCATGTACACTGCAAAACGCATGGCAACTGACAACTTGGGTGTGGGAGAGGAGGCGGGTGTGTGGGCGAGATGGCAAACGCCCACACACCAGCCCTTGTGCGTGACTGAAAACTGGTGTGTGGGCGAACTGCTAAACGCCCACACACCGGCCCCTCCGTGTGGTAAAACGGATGTGTGAGTGACCTCTCTCACACACCACACACGCGAGTTGTCCTACGTGGCATAAAAAATCAGCTAATTCGTGCCAAGATTCGTGCAGAAGTTATTGGATGGCGATGGAGGCGTGTGGACGAGTTGGCTAACGCCCACACGTGTGGGCGTTAACATTTTCGATTTAATAAAGTGTGGCCGTATGTATCGTTCTGATGTAGAGGCCGGGGTGTCCCCTTTTTGAAAGAAAAAAGAAAAGAAAAGAAAAGAAAAAGCAGTACTTGCTAGGTCGTACTGTAATTGGATTCGGAGCGGACAGCGGAGGCCTTGTCCGAGATGGAATTGAATTGTAGTTGTAGGAGTCCACGTCCAGCTAGGTACTCTATGCAATCTATTGTACTTGTAGGCAGCCCTGCACTTAATTTGCAGGCAGAAACAAATCCAAGGAATCCATGGCGGCGGAAGAGACGACGACGACGACGACGAGGATGGAGATGGTGGCGCTGCGGAGCCAGGAGGGCGTGGATTTCGTGGTTCCACCTTCTTACGTCGTAGGATGGAGCTCGACCGCGACAACTACATCGTCCCCGCCGACGGCGACGAGACCAAGTACACCCATATCTTGCTCCGCTCCATCCGAGCCGACGTCCTACCCAAGGTTCTGCACTACTGCAAGAGGCACGCCATTGCCACTGACGACGACCGGGCCCTCGGCGGCGATTGGGACGCGGGGTTCATCGGCAGCGTCGACCTCGACACCCTCTACGATCTCATCCTGGTGATTCATTAATCAATTTGTTTCCTCTCCATCTCTTCTACAACCACATAACCAGCAACTAATCATGTGCTTGCTTGCACCATATTTTTTTTACTTCAACTTTTGAGTTTTTTTTTTTGGAGACAATTCAACTTTTGAGCTTTGAAGCATATATATTGATGGTGCTAGTTACTGTTAAATCGCAGGCTTCGGAGAAGCTCGAGGTCCGAGGGCTCCTCGGCCTGAGCTGCCGGGCCCTCGCCGACAAGATCAAGGGGAAGTCGCCACGCGAGACCTGCCATATCCTCGACATCAGGGGCATCTTCGACGGACGCGGATCTTTCACGCATATGCTTCGGAGCCCTGCTATCTTGGCCATCCGCCACTGTTGTGTGTCTCGAGATGCGAGGAGAACCTATGGGCACTTAAACTCTCGATTAGCAGGAGTAGTTCTGTAGGTCTGCTTCGTAGGTCCTCCTCCAGGAATAGTGGCCGGCAGTAGACTTGTATGGTTTTGTTGTTTTTCACACAGTGCCAGCATCTCCCAGCACAAAAAGCATTATTGTATGAGGTCCATGCATGTCTCTCCTTCAAAGCTCTGTCACATGCATGCTCAATCTTTCTCACACAAGCTATCTCTTTTCTCACCCTCTCATATGCTGCACAAGCTCTCTTTTACCTACGAAAATAAAAGGCTTTCTCTCATACTCTCACACTCAAGTTAAAAAATAGCAAGTTCAGAATGACACTGTTTCTCTCTCTCACTCCTCTCACAGGTTCTCTCCCTTCAGTTTCTCAAAGCGAGTTGTTCTCTCAGCCCCAGTTCTCTCTCATTCAAAGCCCACACTTTTTTCTCAACGAAGGAGTAGCCAGCCCTCTAATGGCGGTCCAATCTGCGGCGTCCCTCTTTCTCTGCAACACAACCCAAATGCTAGCAAGGACATGAGAGATAAAGAGAGAGAACTCTTCCGCGCATGCGCACAATGACTTTCTGTGAGTTTTCTTGTCCTTGTCCGCTTCCTGGTGTCTTTTGTCTAGGTAGCATGTAGCAGGGTCAGGGGAGCAGTGGCCTACCACTTCGTAGGTTGATCACAGTGGACAACCTGTATATACCAACGTGGTTATGAACTGCAAAACCTGAAGATGAGCTTTGACCATGCCATGACCTCGTCTATCCCGAGGAATACATGCGGCCAGGATAGAGGCGCTCCGAAGCATATGCCTTCTCAAATATTATCCCGTCTTCGACGACGCCAATCATGACCTCAAGTTGGTGGAGAAGGCGTTGGCGGCTCTTAACATAGTCCGTTGCCAAGACTTCACCCAATACGAACCCAAGCTCAATGCTTTCAAGTGTAGTCGATACTACAACTTTGAGAACCTAGCCTTCTTCGACTTCGACAAAGAGTGTGAGTGTCGATACCACAATTTTTTATCACCATCATCAAACTTGTTCTTCTTCTTCTAGGTCTTCACTGCACGACACAATATCAATATATGAGTATGCATGTGTTACATGTTGGTTTTGATTTGTTATCATGGCTTTTATTTATTCATGTGCAGCTAGCTTCCAACGTGGTCCCCCGCTCCACAAGTTACCTTCACCCGAGTCGATCCAACGATATTGCCTCAATGTCATTTCTGTCAAGGCGTGTGAATCGGATGTTGGCTATCCGATCAGCGTGTTTGGAACCGTTATAGCGAGGGACTATGTCGACTACAGATGCGTCTATCTGTTTAGGCGTGAAAGGGATGATCCCCAGCTCATCAGCTCTCCCGTATGTACCTTGATCTTTGTTCCTCGCCTTGTTAATTGCTGCTTATTATATCATTCCACCGTTTTTGCTTGGAAATGTAAGGCGTGTTTGACATGTTTTCTTTCCCTGAACCCTTTTGCAGGATGATATGTTATCTTTGATAGATCCATGTCGAGCGCTTGTTCCAATAGACAACGTTTATTTTGAGACTGATTTAAAGATCAAGTGTGATGGAGGGGCAGATAGAGTTTTCAGTAAAGGCATAACGGAATTCAATTGGGTTTGCATCCCTACATACAAGCAAACCATGACGGTCAGTGTGTATAGTTTCCTGAGTGACGTGGAGTTTTTATGTGCACTGGTTCACGAACCCGTAGAAGCCACCATTGCAATCAATGTTTTGAAGGGCCCATGTAATATCTCAAGAGTAGCCGCTTCGACTCCCGGAAACTTCAAGGATCAAATCGTTCCATGCGAATCAGCGGGCAGTCCGTCGGTAGTCGGCGATGGTGAGTCCATCCCGTTAACTCGGAGCGTGGTAGCTATCTCGCTAGATCGGAAGTTGACGCTCTTCCTTGTTGGTGGTGACGCGTGTGAACACCTTGCCCTCACTCTAGGATATTCCGATCAAGTGCTTATTCGCAAGATGGGTTGTGCGGTGCTGGAGGTAATAGTTGGGTGGACATATGTGCCGAAAAGAGAGATGCCTAATATGTTTAAGGATATTGGAAAACATACACGCCTCTTGCTGTGAGAAGGTATGGTGCCGATGGAGGCCACGTATTAGTTGTTTGTATAATTGTGGTACTCCTTCAATTAGAAGATGTAAGGCGTTACATAATTGTGTTTTAGATGTAACATAATTTTGTATTAGATGTAAGGCGTTATGTGAGAGGATTTCACGAAATGTAATTGGAGGTACTCTGAGCTTTTTGTTCATAAAAAAAATGGTTTGCAAGAGCATGAAATCAACATAGATCAATATGCATATACATACTGTAGAAAGTGTTGTGGCATTGTGGGTCTTGACTACTATACATATACTCGTGGTGATAGGATATCATTAGTTTCTAGCATTGTAGCTAGATTGCACTTTAGAGTGCTCTCAACAACTTGTATTCATATAAATAAAGGTATTGCACAAAATGAAACGAATTGCATAGAGAGGTTAAAGCCTGCAATAGTTTGCAAATATAATTAGTATGTTGCAGGAGAAAAGTAGAAGAAACACACGAGCAACTAAATATGAAAGGAAATTCATAGAAAGTGGAAGTCCAGACAAAAGGACATGTTGTTAGATCAGACACACACATATCCACACAGTCTTAGCTAGCTAGCGGGTTCTATAGCCTAGTGTGACATTGAACTCCACGTGTCACTTTTCATAATAACTTTCATCAAAGACAAACCTAACGCAAATGATTGGACACACACAAACAATCGTCACGGTGGGCAGATGGGTGGTGCAAGAGAAGGGGAAGAGGAGGAAGGAAACACGAAGAAGGATTGGCGAGACAAGGTCAAATGGTACATACGATGCATTACGAGTAGCGTGTGTCGAGTCGGGCATAGAGGCACTGTTTGGTCAAGGCGTTGAAGCGCTCCTTCCGGCTTGATGGCCTCAAAAGTGACAACAAGCTAATACGACGGCTACAAAGAGAGGGTGGAGGAGGACGAGGGCGCGAGAGAAAGGTAGTTTGCAGATAAAAGGCAAAGGTCTCGCTCGTCATTGAATTGAAGAAGAGAAAAATTATGATGAGGATGAATTGGTTAGAGGATGTGCCTTTTATTTATTTATTTGATTTGATTTGAGAAAAGGAGGAAGCAAAAGCAATATGATGATATATACTTTTGTATGTATGGTGTTGAATGAATGACCTCACCTTCATCATCCACTACTCACTCAATGTTGATATATACTTTTGTATTAGGAGGAAAAGTCTCCTCCTCGTGTCGACATCTTCTACTACAGTATATGTTTTGTCCTTTTTTTATTTTAATTAAAATTGTGCTCAATCAATCATTCATTCAACTTTCTTTGAGCAGCTTCGTATCCACTATCCAGGGCGGCTGCACAAAATTGGAACGAGGCAAAGACGACGACACATGAATCATTGGGCGTGAAATTTTCTTTTTATCAGTGTTCGAGCACAACAAGTTTGAAAAAAAACAAAAAACGATTACATATTTCTTTTTCTCCTTATATACTGGAGTCTGAAACGAAAATGTGAATTAATTAACTAGGCGACCATCTGCTCCAGGTCCGACCACCGCGCCGCCAGCATGTCGCTGCCGCCGTCGTTCATCCACGACGAGTACATGTCCTCCTGCCCCCTGCTGCTGTTGCTGCTTCTGACCCCGAAAGACGTGGACCTGCGCAGCTCCGCGCCCTGCACGCCCCAGTCCAGCTTCCCGTCCGGCGACCCCCAGTCCGCCAGCATGGACGACGCCGCCGCCGGGGACGGGGAGCGGTGCACGAAGGTCTGGCTGCGGTTGGTGAAGGCGGCGGCGCGGGCGCTCAGCCCCCCCATCCCCATGGGCGGCTTCGTGTTGCCGCGCGCGCTGCTATGCTGTTGTTGCTGGTGCTGCTGTTGCTGCTGCTGCTGCTGCTGTTGCTGCTGCTGCTGGTGCTGCAGGGAGGAGAGCGCCTGCACGTAGGCGGCGACGAGGCCGGGCGAGTAGTCCGGCGGCGAGTTGGCCCTGGCCATCATCATCCTGCGCGCGTACTGGTTCTGGTTGTCGGCGTCCAAGTCGAGCTCCCGCGAGCTGAGCGACGCGGTGAGCGCCGGCCTGGAGGAGGAGGAGGAGGAGCGCGGCGGCGAAGGCGAGGAGCTCGGGGATGGCGAGGCCATGGAGGCGGCGGAGGGGTTGACGGCGCGGAGCTGGCGGGTGCCGTGCGCGAAGAAGCAGATGCGGCGGGGGCAGCCGACCTCGTCCTTGCAGAGCCTGGTGCGGTACTGCGCCGGGTGGAGCCATGACTCGAAGACGCCGTGCGCGTACTCGCAGGCGTCGCCCTTGCGGCATGCTGCCGGGTCGCGGCGGAAGTCCGGGCAGGGGACGCAGGAGTATGGGACGCGGCGCGGGTCGCGGCGGCGGGCGTTCTCCCCCGGGTGGGCGAAGGGGCACTCAGTCCAGTCGTGCGTGTAGGCGCGGGAGCACGGGTTCACCTTGAAGCTGTACATGCGGAAGTCGTCGGTGGCGAACACGCCCGCGTTGATGTCCTCCGTCTGGGCCGAGTCGGAGGAGTAGTCCTTTTTGGTTGTCCTCCTGGCGGTGGCCTCCGCCGGCGAGGAGGAGGAGTCTGGTTGTTGTTGTTTCTTGGTGGGGCTGGTGGGGAGTCTGTTTTGGTGGCGGTGGTGGTGGTCGAGTGCGAGGAGGTCGGAGGATGAGGCGCCGGCGCTGAGGAGGAGGCGGGCGGCGTGTGGCGCGGAGGGCGCGCGGCCCTGGTGGGCGAGGAGGAGCGGGGTGGCGCCGTCGGAGGCGGAGGCGCGGGCGGCCTCGGAGGGGGCGATGGAGAGGACGTAGGAGAGGACGGTGGTGCTGCCGTAGAGCGCGGCGACCATGGCGGGGGTGCGCAGGTGGAGCGCCAGCCTGTTGGTGGTGTTGGTGGGCTTGGGAGATGGGCCGTACCACGGGGATGCGGCGACGAGGGAGAGGTTGTCCTCCAGCACGGCGCGGCGGAAGGCGGGCAGGTCGTCGTCGGCGGCGAGCTCGAGGAGGTAGGAGGAGGGGTGGTCGTGGGTGGCGCAGGCGGCGGTGGCGTTGCGGAGGCCCGGGCACATGGTTTGGTTTTGGTTTGGTTTGCTTGGTGGTGGAATGGAAAGGAGACGGAGGTGAGAGGTGAGAGGTGGGGATGATGGATGAGTGGATGCGGTTGAGGATGCCGGGAAGCCATGGATGGGGTGGAGGTTATATAGACGGACACGGTTGGGCCGGCCTAGTGGAGGGAGGTGGCGCTGTCGTCGTCGTCGTCGGAAGGGGCGAAGCTTCTCTTGACCGCGTGCCCGTGCGTGTGCGTGTGCGGATGGGTGCTCATTTTGCGCGTGCGTGATGCTTCCCCGCACCTGCAGCAGCTCACTCCTCTCTCAGTGGTGTGCTGGGTCACCCTCACCCACTGGCACTGGAGGAGAGGAGAGGAGAGGAGAGGAGAGGAGTGTAGGGCCATGTCGCGGCAGCTGCTGCTTTGCTTCCTTTCTTCTTCCTCCTCATCCTCATCCTCTTGCTTGCATCAAGTTGCAAGTGCTGAGGTTGAGGTTGAGCTGACCCTTTGACTCGCTCTTCCTTGCGACCAGACCTCCTCGTTTCGGGAGCTTGAATTGAAACTCTATTCGATTCACCAGTCAACGGTCAAGCCTGCCACTAATAACTACTCCCTCCCGTCCTTTTTACTCTGCATATTAAAATTCTTTGAAGTCAGACATTGATTAATTAGTTAATTGGTTACTTTCTTTCCCCGTAGAAGAACCACCCCATTACTGTTACTAACAGTTGATGCCAACCTATCCACAAAGCAGCCACTTTTCCTTTTTGTTGCTTTCGGAAAAAGGAGGACACTGCTAAATGCTAATGGTAGTGGAGTAGCTTTTTTTCCAATCAACTGGCCGATGCATCACAGAATCGCCAGCTATAAATCATAATACACTAGTACAATTCATCTCACGGAAAATTTCTTGTATAATTGGTGCTAAAGCAAAACTTTCTTTAACCAGAGTAAGAGCCAAGATGGTAAAAGCTCTTAGCTAGATATATATAATTAACACATGTTGTCGTTAAGCTCTCCCTCCTAAACCAAAAGACCACGACACACTACTCACTAGCAGTGACAGCAAAACTAAACAGTTGGCCTACTTTTTACCCGAAGTTGAACTGGAAGCCACCGGGGAAGCCCCCGCCGGGGAACCCACCGCCGTGGTGGAACGTGTACTGCTGCCCACCGCCTCCGCCGAACGGGTCAAAGCTGCCGCCGCCTCCCCCCATGCCCATCTCCTCCAGGTCCTCTCCCCGGTCGTACCTCACACGCTTGTCCTCGTCGCTAAGCACCTGCACACACACGACGCACATACAGTTAAAAACAACATCATATCTAAGCTGCGCACCTCTTTTTCAATCAATCTTGCTGTGTCTATTTGTTTTTCTTTTTCCCTTTTCATCACTTAAAACAGTACCTCGTATGCGGAGGCGATCTCTCGGAACATGTTCTCCGCCTCCTCGCGGTTCTCCACGTTCTTGTCCGGGTGCCACTGCAGCGCCAGCCTCTTGTACGCGCGCTTGATGTCCGCGGCCGATGCTGTCTTTGAGATGCCCAGGATCTTGTACCAGTCTTTCCTTTTGCTCAGCTTGAGCTGCCTTTCAGCTTTCATGAGCGCCTCTCTGATTGCCATGTCCTGAGTCAGCAGTCAAAAGAAAAATCGCTGTCAGACCACAGTCCATTTGTTCACACGAGCCATAAACCAAGCTTGCAAGTAAAACTATCCACTGGAGATGCGTGATCCTTATTTTGGAATTTCAAAGATAATAAAGGGGACAGGGACAGGAAACAGAGCATGACAGCATAGTTTCTACTGTACGTGTAACCTCAGCCAGAGTCTCTCTTCAAACAATTTACATAATCGTTAACTTTTAACCACAAGTTGAACCCCGTATTATACCGAAATCTAGCTAATGCAGGATCTATTGTTGTGTACGTCATCCATCCAAGCAGTTAAAAGACATGATTTGTACACTGGGAAACTATATTTACTTGTGTTGGTACTCACTGAGCATAACAAACCGATTTCCTCAGAACACAATTGTATTCAGACTAATGGAAATAGGAATAACAAGATGCATGCAAACAGAAGCACATCATCAGAGAGTAAAACAAATACAGCAACATCAGAGAGTAAATCAAATACCGCAAGATGCAAGTTTTAACTAAAATGAAAATCAAATTGGCATGCTCTGACAGACTGGGAGCTTAGGCTTCTTCAGTTGGGACAGAAACAAAAAAAGATATGCTCACAAATGACCTTAGTTGTGATATACTCAGGACAGCAAAGCAAACTTGCAAAAAATTCACCTGTGGGGATTTCTGGGCAGCCTCTTTGAGGTCCTCAACCGCACCTTCCCAATCTTCTGTTAGAAGTTTAGCCTCACCTCTCTGCAGCAAGTATGAGAAACAGTTCAATTAAGAGGTTTACAAAATCTGGCATAATGCGTAAGTTCATTCTGTTGTATAGTGCATACTTTCAATCTCCTGAAATAACACCAGTAATGAAATATATATTGATTACCATATCTGTCATAATTTACTTGCGCGCCCTGTAGATATAAGCTAAGCATATAGAAAGTGCAAGATATTGCAATTCTACGTAGAGCAAACAATTTCCTTGATGCTACAGTCTAATAGCCGCAAGTAGCCGCAAAAGGCAAGAGGGGCCAAGATGCATGTAAGACAGGTATATGTGCCAGCAGAGATGTGCTATATTTGCATTCTAAACTTGAATGCATGATTGTGTGTAAGTCTAAGAAAGCAATGTTACCTGTGCCAAAGCATCAACAAGTTCTTCATCTATGCTGAGTGCTTCTGTACAGCTGTTGATTGCCTCCTTGCCTCTCCCAAGTTTAACCAGAGTCTTACATAGCCCGAGATAAAGTTGTACGTTGTACATAGTGTGGTCTGGATCCATTGCTAGTGCTGCCTTGTAGTCTTCAACAGCCACGCGGAACTTGCTCTTGGCAGCATTATCCTCTGCCTGCATGCACACCACTTTCCTTTCTTATTACGGTGTCCTAAACTCCCAGTTTAATCGATAGAGAAATTACCAAATAAAACTCACGCTCTTGGTCTTCTTCAGAAGTTTTTTCAACCCAAAATACGCCTTCTTCAATTCTGAATGTTCAGGGTCTAGACGCAGTCCTTTCTGGTAGTGCCTAAACAGAAAGTGTTGTTATTGGTGTAGCGAATACTTAATCTTATCGGCGTTATGTGCCTGTACTCGCACCTTTTCAAATGAAAAGCACGAGACATTCTTTACCTGTTGGCAACATCATGATCAGCAAGGTAATAGTATGCTCGACCACGAAGTAACAGTGCATCCAAGTTATCTTCATCTTCCTTGAGAATAAATCCTGTCTCCGAAATAACATTTGAATAGTCTTTCAGTGCTAGCAACGCTTTAGCCTTGAGAAGCTTTGCCTGAAAAAACAACAGTTGTCGTGTTACTGCTGCTTACTGAATGAGACAGGATGGCACATAATATTCGTGGTTGCACATGATTACTAGGTGAAGTATACATACTCCTTAAAGTGTACCTTTAAGCAACCTGGAGAAAAGACGAGCACAATTTTATTGACGTACTCCAGGACTTTTGAGAATTCTCCAGCATCAGACTGGCTATAAGCAGATTCCAACGCGTTTTGAGCCTGCAGCAGCTGAGCTAGTTCCTTCTCCACTGAAGCAGTCCCAGGCTTGAGCTCCAGGAATTTGTTATAGTCACTCTCAGCTTCCTTGTGTCTAGAGTTCAGAAAGCACGTTAATTAGGGACGTGAGGAAGAAGGAACAGTGAAAATATGAAATGAACGCCATTAAAATCAGCTACTTGTGGGGGCCGGCAGTACAAAGGAACAGTTTGGAAGGTATACTAGTTCTACCTTTCTAGCCATCCTCGTGTTTGTACTCCCTCCGTTTTTATTTACACCGCAAATTAGCTTGGACTGAAATCAAACTTTATATAAAGTTTGACCAAGTTTGTAGAAAACAATATGAACATTTACAATAACAAATCTATTGATTTGAAAATATATGCAATGATGAATCCAATGGTATTGATTTAGTGGTGTATATGTTAACACAGTATATTTTTCTACAAACTTGTTGAAAGTGTACAAAGTTTGACTTTAGACAAACCTAATATGCGGAGTAAACAAAATAAAAACAGAGGGAGTACATATACAAGTTACAAGTGGCGGACATGGCAGCCGAAATTAGAAATAAGAAGTAAAGTAGGTCTTGATTAGTGGAGAAAAATGATTACCTGCATCTGTGACGAAGCACCGTTGCGCGCTGCCTGTAAGCTTCGGAATGGTTGGGGTCGAGCTCAAGGACAGCGTTCAGCAGACCGAGCGCTCCGTCGTATTTCCTTAGGCTCATCATCTCGGAGGCGCTCTTGAACAATTTGGAGGGATCATTGTCTTGGACTTCTGGAGAATGGGAAGGAAAAAGGATACAGGTTATGATTCAGTCTTTCCTTCTTTCTTTGTTTGTATAATTTGTTTGTGTTTGCCTCCTGCTCGTTGCGCTCTGTTCTGGAGCAAGGGTTTTCTCTTTCTCGTGTAAAAAAAAGAAAAAGGAAAGAAGAAGAAGAAAAACTGATGGTGTAGGTAAGAGAAGAGAAAAGAAGAGAAGGGTGAAGAATCTACAGGGTTAAAAAATCTCATAATTGGTTAGAATCGAAAATGAGCACATCCTCTGCTTGTGCTTGTGCTTGTGCTCCTCCCAAGGGCCAAGGAGGAGGGAGGTGTTGCACAAGAAGAGAAAGAGGATGGCCATGGATGGGAGGTGAGGGTACCAACCCCAAGCAAGCAAGATCCCATCAATCATTCTACAGTAAATTCTAATGGGGGCGCTACCGCTAATATATGTATGTATGTATACATACATACATACATACATACATAATCTTGTGAACATAGGTAAGGTAAAACTAGAACTAGGAGCGGGGCAGAGCGAATCTATGTATGTACTATTGATGTACGTATTGAGCATGCAAATGGATCGGAGGAGAAGAGAAGAGAAGATAAGAGAAGAGGGGATTGATTGATTGGATTTACCTTGGGAGGAGGAGCAGAGGAGGATGGGGGCGTAGAAGAGCAGCAGCGGCAGCGCCAGCCGCCACGCCATCTCTTCGCCTCTTCCTCCTTCCTTCCTTCCTTCCTTCCTTCCTTCCGTTCCGTTCCGTAGATCTTAGCCCCGTCCCGTTGGATCCTATTCTATTCCATTCGAGGAAGAGGGAGAGAGCAAGAAGAAGACGAAGAAGACGAGACGAGGGGTGACGGGGAACACGTAGCCGGCCCAATGCCTTGCCGCCGCGTGGCCTTCCTTTCCTGCCTCCCCTCCGTAACGCCACCCCGGACACGCAAACTCTCACGATACGCCTCCTACCCAAGCTTGCGTACCTACATCCACACAAGTCACAACAACAACATAACTAATTCTTTCACCAGATAATACAATATGAGTAAAACATAACAGGATGGATGGGACTTCCAGTGAGATCACCGGCAAAGACATTGATCTGGATGGGACTTCCAGTGAGAACATAACATGACATAGCTTGTGCAACTGCTTTCAGCAAAGTTTCTTTCGCTCCAAAAGATAACTTCTCTTTCCAACCATTCAGACCGACATAGCATAACATGACATAGCTTATGCAACCGCTTTCCTACGCACTCTGTTAACTAGGTACTGAAAAGTGTTTGTTCTATCCAGACCAACAATAGGAGTGATATGTCTCTAACGTATCTACCTTTCCTAACGCTTTTCTTTTGTTTTGGACTCTAATTTGCATGATTTGAATGAAACTAACCCCGGACTGACGCTTTTTCAGTAGAACTATCATGGTGTTGTTTTTGTGCAGAAATAAAAGTTCTCGGAATGGAACGAAACTTTGCGAGGATTTTTTATACAATAGAAGAGAATTTCTGGAGCCAAGAGCCACCGGAGGGGGGCAACTGGGTGGGCACAACCCACCAGGGCGCGCCAGCCCTCCCAGGCGCGCCCAGGTGGGTTGTCCCCACCTGGTGGCCCCACAGACCCTGAAACCGACGCTATAAAATCCTATTTTTCTAGAAAAAATAAAGGAGAAAGAATTATCGCGATCCACGAGACAGAGTTGTCGTCACCTCCTGTTCTTCATCGGAGGGCCAGATCTGGAGTCTGTTTGGGGCTCCAAAGAGGGGGATCTTCGTTCTTCGTCATCACCAACCCTTCTTCATCGCCAATTCCATGATGTAGCAGGCCTCGCGGGACCTGATGGAGCTGCCACTGACGGCCAGTAGTTATTTATGTTAGTCTTCGATGATGGCTGACCTTCTATCAGTTAGAGTTAGGTTCTAGTTTCCTGATGATGCTCTGTAACCGTAACTGTAGATCGTCGTTCAGCTGGCGCCGGCAAGATTTGGGGCCTATTGGTGGTCGCCGGCGCCCCCCTGTTAGGTTGGATGTGTACCTGTACTTCAGTATCATCAATTTAGTAAACCTTTCGGAGAAAATTTGGTGTCCCCATGATTGAAAACCTCTGCCCAATCTTGTCCTGGAACGTGCGGGGACTTAACTCGCCCGCGAGACGAGCTTCTATTGCTGAAATTGATGTTTCCCACTGTTGGGGAACGTAGTAATTTCAAAATTTTCCTACGCACACACAAGATCATGGTGATGCATAGCAACGAGAGGGAAGAGTGTTGTCCACGTACCCTCGTAGACCAAAAGCGGAAGTGTTATAACAACGTGGTTGATGTAGTCGTACGACTTCACGATCCGACCGATCCAAGTACCGAACGTACGGCTGAGGGAGTCCTGGACTAAGGGGTCCTCGTGCGTCCGGCCTATTGCCATGGGCCGGACTGATGGGCTATGAAGATACGGAGACCGAAGACTGCACCCATGTCCGGATGGGACTCTCCTTGACGTGGAAGGCAAGCTTGGCGACGAAATATGTAGATTTCCCTTTTTGTAACCGACCTTGTGTAATCCTAGATCCTCATGGTGTCTATATAAACCGGAGGACTTAGTTCGGATATGAGATACTCAATACCGTACTCATACAGGCTAGACTTCTAGGGTTTAGCCATTACGATCTCGTGGTAGATCAACTCTTGTAATACTCATATTCACCAAGATCAATCAAGCAGGAAGTAGGGTATTACCTCCATAGAGAGGGCCCGAACTGCTACCTCTTTTAGCACTGCGTTGGTTTTCCCCGAAGAGGAAGGGATGATGCAGCAAAGTAGTGTAAGTATTTCCATCAGTTTTTGAGAACCAAGGTATCAATCCAGTAGGAGGCTACACGCAAGTCCCTCGTACCTGCACAAAACAAATAAATCCTCGCAACCAATGCAAATAGGGATTGTCAATCCCTATAGGGCCACTTACGAGAGTGAGATCTGATAGATATGATAAGATAATATTTTTGGTATTTTTATGATAAAGATGCAAAGTAAAATAAAGGCAAAATAAATAGCAAAGTAAATAACTAAGTAGTAGGAGATTGATATGATAAAGATAGACCCGGGGGCCATAGGTTTCACTAGTGGCTTCTCTCGAGAGCATAAGTATTATACGGTGGGTGAACAAATTACTATTGAGCAATTGACAGAATTGAGCATAGTTATGAGAATATCTAGGTATGATCATGTATATAGGCATCACGTCCGAGACAAGTAGACCGACTCCTGCCTGCATCTACTACTATTACTCCACTCATCGACCGCTATCCAGCATGCATCTAGAGTATTAAGTTAAAAACAGAGTAACGCCTTAAGCAAGATGACATGATGTAGAGGGATAGACTCATGCAATATGAAGAAAACCCCATCTTGTTATCCTCGATGGCAACAATACAATACGTGCCTTGCTGCCCTTACTGTCACCGGGAAAGGACACCGCAATATTGAACCCAAAGCTAAGCACTTCTCCCATTGCAAGAAAGATCAATCTAGTAGGCCAAACCAAACTGATAATTCAAAGAGACTTGCAAAGATAACCAATCATACATAAAAGAATTCAGAGAAGATTCAAATATTATTCATAGATAGACTTGATCATAAACCCACAATTCATCGGTCTCAACAAACACACCGCAAAAAGAAGATTACATCGAATAGATCTCCACAAGAGAGGGGGAGAACATTGTATTGAGATCCAAAAAGAGAGAAGAAGCCATCTAGCTACTAACTATGGACCCGTAGGTCTGAAGTAAACTACTCACACTTCATTGGAGAGGCTATGGTGTTGATGTAGAAGCCCTCCGTGATCGATGCCCCCTCCGGCGAAGCTCCGGAACAGGCCCCAAGATGGGATCTCGTGGATACAGAAAGTTACGGCGGTGGAATTAGGGTTTTGGCTCCATGTCTGATTGTTTGGGGGTACGTGGGTATATATAGAAGGAAGAAGTACGTCGGTGGAGCAACAGGGGGCCCACGAGGGTGGAGGGCGCGCCTGGGGGGCAGGCGCGTCCGCCTACCTCGTGGCCTCCTGTTAGTTGGCTTGACGTAGGGTCCAAGTCTCCTGAGTTGTATTCGGTGAGAAAATCACGTTCCTGAAGGTTTCATTCCGTTTGGACTCCGTTTGATATTCCTTTTCTTCGAAACCCTAAAATAGGCAAAAAACAACAATTCTGGGCTGGGCCTCCGGTTAATAGGTTAGTCCCAAAAATAATATAAAAGTGGATAATAAAGCCCAATAATGTCCAAAACAGTAGATAATATAGCATGGAGCAATCAAAAATTATAGATACGTCGGAGACGTATCAAGCATCCCCAAGCTTAATTCCTGCTCGTCCTCGAATAGGTAAATGATAAAAACAGAATTTTTGATGCGGAGTGCTACTTGGCATAATTTTAATGTAATTCTTCTTAATTGTGGTATGAATATTCAGATCCGAAAGATTCAAGAAAAAATTTCATATTGACATAGAAAATAATAATACTTCAAGCATACTAACAAAGCAATTATGTCTTCTCAAAATAACATGGCTAAAGAAAGTTATCCCTACAAAATCATATAGTCTGGTTATGCTCTATCTTCACCACACAAAATATTTAAATCATGCACAACCCCGATGACAAGCCAAGCAATTGTTTCATACTTTTGACATTCTCAAAACTTTTTCAATCTTCACGCAATACATGAGCATGAGCCATGGATATAGCACTATAGGTGGAATAGAGTGGTGGTTGTGGAGAAGACAAAAAGGGGAAGATAGTCTCACATCAACTAGGCATATCAACGGGCTATGGAGATGCCCATCAATAGATATCAATGTGAGTGAGTAGGGATTGCCATGCAACGGATGCACTAGAGCTATAAGTATATGAAAGCTCAAAAAAACTAAGTGGGTGTGCATCCAACTTGCTTGCTCACGAAGACCTAGGGCACTTGAGGAGGCCCATTGTTGGAATATATAAGCCAAGTTCTATAATGAAAAATTCCCACTAGTATGTGAAAGTGAAAAAACAAGAGACTCTCTATCATGAAGATTATGGTGCTACTTTGAAGCACAAGTGTGGTAAAAGGATAGTAACATTGTCCCTTCTCTCTTTTTCTCTCATTTTTTCTTTTTTTTATTTGGGCCTTTTCTCCTTTTTTATGTCCTCTTTTCTTTCTTCTTTTATTTGGGCTTCTTTGGCCTGTTTTATTATTTTTTATTTTCGTTCGGAGTCTCATCCCGACTTGTGGGGGAATCATAGTCTCCATCATCCTCTCCTCACTTGGGACAGTGCTCTAATAATGATGATCATCACACTTTTATTTTTCTTACAACTCAATAATTACAACTCGATACTTAGAACAAGATATGACTCTATATGAATGCCTCCGGCGATGTACCGGGATATGCAATGATGCATGAGTGACAAGTACGAAAGAATTATGAATGGTGGATTTGCCACAAATACTATGTCAACTACATGATCATGCTAAGCAATATGACAATGATGGAGTGTGTCATAAACGGAACGGTGGAAAGTTGCATGGCAATATATCTCGGAATGGCTATGGAAATGCCATAATAGGTAAGTATGGTGGCTGTTTGAGGAAGGTATATGGTGGGTGTATGATACCGGCGAAAGGTGCGCGGTATTAGAGAGGCTAGCAAAGGTGGAAGGGTGAGTGTCGGTGTCAAAACCGGCGGATCTCGGGTAGGGGGTCCCGAACTGTGCGTCTAGGACGGATGGTAACAGGAGGCAGGGGACACGATGTTTTACCCAGGTTCGGGCCCTCTTGATGGAGGTAAAACCCTACGTCCTGCTTGATTGATATTGATGATATGGGTAGTACAAGAGTAGATCTACCACGAGATCAGAGAGGCTAAACCCTAGAAGCTAGCCTATGGTATGATTGTTGTTCGTCCTACGGACTAAAACCCTCCGGTTTATATAGACACCGGAGAGGGCTAGGGTTACATAGAGTCGATTACAATGGTAGGAGATCTACATATCCGTATCGCCAAGCTTGCCTTCCACGCCAAGGAAAGTCCCTTCCGGACACGGGACGAAGTCTTCGATCTTGTATCTTCATAGTCCAGGAGTCCGGTCGAAGGTATAGTCTGGCCATCCGGACACCCCCTAATCCAGGACTCCCTCAGTAGCCCCTGAACCAGGCTTCAATGACGACGAGTCCGGCGTGCAAATTGTCTTCGACATTGCAAGGCGGGTTCCTCCTCCAAGTACTTCATAGAAGATTTTGAACACAAAGGTAGTGTCCGGCTCTGCAAAATAAGTTTCCACATATTGCCATAGAGAGAATAATATTTACACAAATCTAATCTGCTGACGTATTCTGTAGTGTGACATCACACCATGACCAAGTCTTTATTCGAATCGTTTTACTGTCCCACCTCAGCGCGTTTAGCGAGGCGGTTTCCTTGGCACGTCTTGTTAAAGCAGAGATCGTGTCCCCTTATTCCGGGATTCTCATCAATAGGGTGTGGGTAACCCAACCGCGCCATTGACTACGATGCTTGGGAGATAAGCGAGTTTTACCAGGCTGGTGGGGGCGCATAGTCGCGTTCGCCCATATAAGGGGATAAGGATCCACCTTTTCATCCATGCCTTCTTCCTCCTTTGCCTATCCATTTCCGCGCACTCGAGCTCCAGCGCCCAAGTCCGCACACCCCACCTCAACCTTCTCCAGCCATGTCCGGAGCGGGAGGCAAGTGGATGGTCTCCTCCGTTACGGAGGGACACATCAAAAGACTGAGGAAGGCTGGATACTTGTCTAACGACATTGCGCACCAGCTTCCCGAAGAGGGGCAGCTCATCCCCACCCCTAGGCCCCATGAGAGGGTGGTGTTCCTCCCCCATTTCCTCCATGGACTGGGCTTCCTTCTCCACCAATTTGTCCGGGGGCTCATGTTCTACTATGGCCTGGATTTCCACGATCTGGCCCCGAACTTTGTCCTCAATATCTTGGCATTTATCGTCGTGTGTGAGGCTTTCTTCTGCATCCGCCCCCATTTCGGCCTATGGCTCAAGACTTTCAATGTCAAGCCGAAGGTGGTGCGCGGCACCCAGGCGGAGTGCGGAGGCACCATGGTGGGCAAGATGCCCAACGTCCTATGGCTCGAGGGCTCCTTCGTGGAGTCCCTAAATGGGTGGCAATTGGGGTGGTTTTACATCACCGAGCCGCGCGACCCTGAATGGGTCGCAGCCCCCGAGTTCCGATCCGGACCCCCTACGCGGCTCACCTCCTAGAAAGAGACGGGCCTGTTGTGGGGTAAAGAAGGAGAGCTGACCGGACTCCAAACATGCGTCCAAACCCTGGTGGACAAGAAGCTCAAACTTGTCAACGACGGGCTTTCAACCTGTGGGAGTTCGACCCGGCGCAGCACCGAACTCTGAGCAGGCTCTTCGACATGACGTACGAAGATGCCTAGAAGGTGCTTTTCAAGGCCGCCGAGGCTCCTGCATCCGCTACCGAGGATCGCAGATTCAGCACGCAGCGTCGCGCTCGTGCGGTAGGCTGTTTTTACCTTTTATAGGGTATTAGTTTTTCATAGTTTGACTCCATGCGGGATCTAAGCTCCCTTACCTTTGACAGGATTGGCAGGAGACGTCCGGACAGATCAACTGTCCGGCTCCTTTGCCCGAAGGCCCAGCGGACGCTCGCTTGGCGAAGCTGCTGGTTCCGGCACCCTATGTGGTCCTGGAGAAGAAGGCCAAGAAGAAGGCCACAGGGACTCGAAAGAGTGCCCGGCGCCAGGGGGTGTCGGATTCATCATCCGACGACTCCAAGGCGTACTCCTCCCATGAAGACGAGGAGGAGGAAGAAGAAACCTCTCCCCCTCTCACGGGGGGAGGGAAGAAAAGGAAGGCCGCCCCAACTGGGGAGGCCAAAGGGTCCAAGAAGGGGAAAACCCTTCCTCCGAACTGCTCCACCAATGTTGACGACGGCGAAGAGGAGTGGCCGCTCAGGGCCAAGCCCCTGGCAAAATCGTAAGTATCCGGATACCAGAGTGATTCATAGTATTCCTCCATTGCACAACTTTTCCTTATGTCGAACATGTTTATGCAGTCCACCCAAAGACCGGCACGACGTGTCGTCGAGCGGTTCCCTGGATTTGTCAGATGTGAATTCGCTTCCGACGGCTACCTCCCCCCACCCTACGGACGACGCCGAGGTGCTGTCCCAATAGGTTCCAAGCCATGAGGAGGTGGTCCTGGAGGCACCGCAAGGCGACCTCCCGGACTCCAGGCGCAAAGGGGATAAAACCCCCAAGGGCTCCGAGTCCGGCCTTGAGCCGGACACCGCGCCGGAACCTTCGACGGTTCCGGACTCCGGTAGGCAGCCTCCTTCCAAGAGGAGCAAGCCTACCGAGCCGGTGACCTCCGTTCAACTGGAGGCACCAGACAATTTGCTGGAGGTGCTTAATGGCTCCTCCATCGACGAGGAGCACCGCACTATTATGAGTGCGGTGATCCAGAAGGTTCAGTCCGCCAAGAGCGGACTGACTGAAGCCTGTGCCAGCCTTCTAACAGGCTTTGAGGTAAGTAAAGAATATGTAAAAATATTACTGCATAGACAGTAGCCCCTGATGCTCCGTTCGGCGTTCGGAAAGGAAAGCCGAATAGAGGATCTAATAACATTCGCAGGAGTCTAACATAATCAAGTCAATATGCGTATGCAGGCTTCGTTGCTGGCCTACGCCGCACTAACTGCGGAGGTGGATACGCTGAAGCAAAACCTCACGCGGTCCGAGAACGAGCTCGGCCATGCCAAGAGGCAACTCGAGGAGAAGGAAGGTAAGTAATACCTTGCGCAAGTATGTAGGGAAGATGTGGTTGCAAAAAATGACAGGATCAACATGCTATTATAGGGGCCACGACCGAGGTGGCAACCCTTAAGAAAGCGCTGTCCGAGGCCGAAAACAGAGCAACGGCGGAGCGTACAGAGAGAGGGAAGTAGGAGGCGCGGGTGGAGGAGGTGCAGAAAGAGCTCCAGGCTCTCGTGAAAAAACACGAGAGTTTGGAGCTTGACTCGAAGATGCAAGCGTCCGAGCTTGCGGCAGCCCTCGAAAGCGCGAAGTCTGCCAAGGCCGAAGCCCAGAAAGCCCTCCAAGAAATTGGAGATATGAAGAAGATAGCGGTGGGTAAGGCATTCATTATGCAAAGCAAGCACGTGAAAGTGAATTACTTGTCACTTACCCGAGTCCGGAGCTCTCCAGGAGCATTCGCAGATTTGTCCCGTAGTGCGTCTGATGCCGCCGCCTACTACCGAGCCGAGGAGGGGAGCTCGACGGAGAAGGTGTTCTGGTCTCAGTATGCTGAGGCCGGACACCTGGTGCCTTTGAGCGACCGGCTGAAGCAAATGGTCGAGCTCCACAAGGTGGCCGAACAGGCCATAAAGGGCCTCATAGTTAGGCTTTGGCCTGGAGAGGCTCTTCCTAGGAGCTACTTCGGGCTGGTGAGGCGGATGGTGGATGCCTGTCCACGGCTTGAAGTAATCAAGCGCTCCGTCTGCATCGAAGGTGCCCGTAGGGCGCTTGCCCGTGCGAAAGTGCACTGGGGCAAGATGGATGCGGAGAAGCTGGTGAAGGACGGGCCGCCGCCGGGCAAGGAGCATCGCGTCCCGGAAGCGTATTATGAGGGCGTCCTGAAGGGTGCCCGCCTTATAGTGGATGAATGCTCCAAAGATGTAATTTTTTAGTAACCTCGCATTTGTGATCTTGTACGCTGAAAACTTGTTCATATGCACTAAGCAACGCTTTTGAATTTAAAATATTACCTTCTGTGCAGCCGTTTATCAAATTTGAGAGATGGCGAGTCGTCGGCTTCTGCCCCCATGCCACGAGTGCTGGGGTGTTCGGGATAAACATGAGCGCTCCTTTTCCCATTCTTGGGTCCTTCGAGGGAGGTGCTCAACACAACGAACAAGGCAATCGGACTATAATGCTTGAACACTCTCACTTAGCCATAGAATTCTATAATTTTAAATTTTGACGAAGCCCCTAGTGTTCGGAAGACCGAGTTCGGGGCGCTATCCACGCCTAGGCCGGACAAAGCCGACTCCTCGCTCTAAGCGACATAAGTCTTTAGGGACTCGAAAACCTCTCGAACAGCGACCAGCTCTTGCCTCATCATGACGGTCAGTTTTAGCTTTCTCTACTGAGGTGCTTAGCCCAGCTCAACTGGGGCACAATCGCAGTAGTTCTCCTAGTGCTACCTTAGCCGATATAACGGTACGTAAGGTACCAGAACATAGGAGCCGGGCAAACCCAACTATTGACCCAAGACATGATTCGGAGCCGATGCATATAATGCTATAAGTTCGGGGTGCCGCACTTGTGAAAGTGTTCGGACTTCTCACACCGTATTGTGGGGTACTTAAGCCCCTGGTGTATTGGCCGTACCAAAGTGTACGGGTGCAACATGTCATTAATGAACATATATTAGTAAAAAAGAGTAATGCAATAATAGACGGAAGCTATGCATTGTTTATTTAAAAAAGCTGCGATCAAAGCAGAACGATACAAACAGTGCGATAAGCAAAAGATGGGACTATTTAACATGTCCTTTCCAGGGGCGAGCTGTGGAATGGTATGTAAAACAGGTATACTGCTCGTTATAAAGACCACCTTAGAGTTCCATAGTGTGGTGTAGCTTTCTTCTTCCCTGGTTGTATCGTTTGTGCGGCAATTGTACTGCAGGACAAGCCTTCCGAAGAATGGAGTCCTGAAAATAAGAGAAAATTAAGAAATCGGCAGCCCCTAGTGCGGTTTAAGCCGCGTTTCGGGCGTGCTGTGATGGTGCCCCTCCCCCTGTGCCCATGGTATTTCCAGAGTGTAGTTATGTACGCGCAGCACTGGTTTCGCAAGTTCGCGAGGGCTGGGGTTGGGGCCGCATTGCTACACTTGCTCTGAACGTGTCGGGCGGTCTTGGTGTAGGTTACTCCGGGCGCGCTTGACGGTGTCCAGACGTTTAATGGCCGGACTAGAGAATTGCCTTGAGAGGCTGCTTTGTACTTCCGCTGCGATAGCTGCCGTATGCTCCTCCGTTCGGAGAGAGCGTTCGGTGTTTCCATTGACCGTGATGACGCCTCGAGGGCCTGGCATCTTGAGCTTGAGGTATGCATAGTGCGGCACCACATTGAACTTGGAAAATGCGGTTCGCCCGAGTAGTGCGTGATAGCCACTGCAGAACGGGACTATGTCGAAGATTAACTCCTTGCTTCGGAAATTATCCGGAGATCCAAAGACCACTTCAAGTGTAACTGAGCCTGTACAGTTGGCTTCTACACCTGGTATGACGCCTTTAAAGGTCGTTCTGGTGGGTTTAATCCTCGAGGGATCGATGCCCATTTTCCGCACTGTATCCTGGTAAAGCAGGTTCAGGCTGCTGCCGCCGTCCATGAGGACTCTAGTGAGGTGAAATCCGTCAATAATTGGGTTTAGAACCAATGCGGCGAATCCGCCATGACGGATGCTAGTGGGGTGGTCCCTTCGATCAAAAGTGATCGGGCAGGAAGACCATGGGTTGAACTTTGGGGCGACTGGCTCCATCGCGTATACGTCCCTGAGCACACGCTTCCGCTCCCTCTTGGGGACGTGGGTTGCGTATATCATGTTCACCGTCCGCACTTGTGGGGGAAAACCTTTCTGTCCACTGTTGTTCGGCGGCCGGGGCTCCTCCTCGTCATCGCTATGCAGCCCCTTGTCTCTGCTTTCGGCATTTAACTTGCCTGCCTGCTTGAACACCCAACAATCCCTGTTGGTGTGGTTGGCTGGTTTTTCGGGGGTGCCCTGTATCTGGCATGAGCGGTCGAGTATTCGGTCCAAACTGGATGGGCCCGGAGTATTTCTTTTGAATTGCTTTTTCCGCTGACCGGGTTTAGAGCCTCTGAATCCGGCATTAATTGCCCTACCCTCAGCGTTGTCGCCGTTAATGCGGCACTTTTGCTTGTTGCGACGCGACCTGCCACTGCTATCCTTGGTATCCGAATTATTAGGGCTCTTGGTCATTTTATTGCTGCGAGCTAGCCAGCTATCTTCTCCCGTGCAAAAGCGGGTCATAAGTGTCGTGAGGGCTGCCATGGATTTCGGCTTTTCCTGTCCTAGGTGCCGTGCAAGCAACTCGTCGCGGATGTTATGCTTGAAGGCTGCTAGGGCCTCTGCGTCCGGACAGTCGACAATTTGATTTTTCTTGGTTAGGAACCGTGTCCATAATTGTCTCGCCGATTCCTCTGGCTGCTGAATTATGTGGCTTAGGTCATCGACGTCTGGTGGTCGCACATAAGTGCCCTGGAAATTGTCGAGGAATGCGGCTTCCAGGTCCTCCCAACAACCAATTGATTCTGCTGGCAAGCTGTTAAGCCAATGCCGAGCTGGTCCTTTAAGCTTGAGTTGGAGGTATTTGATGGCGTCTAGGTCGTAACCGCGGGCCATGTGGATATGAAGGAGATAGTCCTTGATCCATACGCAGGATCTATTGTGCCATCGTATGATTCGATGTTCACGGGTTTGAAACCCTCGAGGATTTGATGATCCATTACTTCATCTGTGAAGCATAGTGGGTGTGCGGCGCCTCTGTATTGGGCTACATCACGACGCAGCTCAAACGAGCTTTGTCTACTGTGTTTGGCCCAGCCGGATTTACTGTATCCGGCATGACGAGTACCGTCTCATGCCGTGGGGCGCCCACGTGATCCGTAGATCAATCTTGTTTGCCTTGCCTTGTCCTCCAATATATCTCGCAGGTCTGGCGCATTTTCCCATGCCTTGGTATTTTTTGAGCGGCGCCGGGGTGCGACTTGAGTGGAGGGCCGAGAGGCCTCTCTGTCGCGGCCACGGGGTGGCCGGTCGGCCGCATCATGCGCTGGTGATGTAGGTTTAGGTGCTTCCTCCTCTAATTGGGGTAGCAACCTGCACTTTGGGTAGCTCTTGGAGGGGCGTTTGAGTTCATACTCTTCGGCCGCAAGGACTTCAGTCCATCTGTCGGCTAGCAAATCTTGATCAGCTCTAAGCTGTTGCTGTTTTTTCTTGAGGCTGCTCGCTGTGGCCATAAGCCTGTGTTTGAAACGCTCTCGTTCGACGGGATCCTCTGGCACGACAAATTCATCGTCGTCGAGGCTTGCCTCGTCTTTGGAGGGAGGCATATAATTATCGTCCTCGACCTCTCTGTCTGTCGCTCTCTCATGAGGGCTGGCTTCTCTATCCTCCTGTGCTGAATCTTGCTGGAGGTGGTTGTCTTCGGCACTGTCCTGGGTGTTATTATCTCCCGTGCCGGAATCACTATTTTTGTTTTGGCGGGATTTAGAGCGGCGCCGCTGACGCCGACGCTTAGGCTGCTTCTTGGAGGGGTCATCCTCCGCTGTTCCATCGCCATTGCCTTCTTTTGGGGTGTCCACCATGTATATATCATACGACGAGGTGGCTTTCCAGTGCCCTATAGGCGCTGGTTCTTGATCGTCTCCTGCATCGGCGTCCATACCGTCGATGTCTTCGGAGTCGAAGTCGAGCATGTCAGTTAAATCATCGACAGTGGCTACGAAGTGGGTGGTGGGTGGGATTTGAATTTCTTCATCATCCGCATCCCAACCTTGCTGACCATAGTCCGGCCAGGGCTCTCCTGACAAAGAGAGAGACTTTAGTGAATTCAGAATATCGCCGAAGGGCGAGTGCTGAAAGATGTCCGCGGCGGTGAACTCCATGATCAGCGCCCAATCGGGTTCGATCGGTTGGGCGCGGAGGGCTCGGAGTCTGGAGAGGAGTCCGGCTCCTTGGAGTCACGGACTTCGCAGAGAATAGGGCTGGTGTTCGGCTCGATCGCCGTAGAGATTGCAGCCCCCGAGGCGGTGTCTAACCACCCATCCTCGATTGGTGTGATCGGCTCCGAGCTAGGGGTCGGAGCGGACACAGGTGCGGCCTCTAGGGCACTGTTCGACGGCAGAGCTAAATCATGCCCATTGTGACAGTGCGGCGTGCTCGGCTGTGGCTCGAATCCGTCGAAGATCAAGTCTCCGCGGATGTTGGCCGTGTAGTTCAAACTTCCAAATCTGACCTGATAGCCAGGGGCATAGCTTTCGATCTGCTCCAGATGACCAAGCGAATTGGCCCACAGTGCAAAGCCGCTGAATACGAAGATCTGTCCGGGGAGAAAAGTCTCACCCTGGATCGCATCGCTGTTGATGATCGGACAAGCCATCGGGACTAAAAGTGACGACATAGAGGAACTCTCAATGAAAGCACCAATGTTGGTGTCAAAACCGGCGGATCTCGGGTAGGGGGTCCCGAACTATGCGTCTAGGCCGGATGGTAACAGGAGGCAGGGGACACGATGTTTTACTCGTTCGGGCCCTCTTGATGGAGGTAAAACCCTACGTCCTGCTTGATTGATATTGATGATATGGGTAGTACAAGAGTAGATCTACCACGAGATTAGAGAGTCTAAACCCTAGAAGCTAGCCTATGGTATGATTGTTGTTTGTCCTACGGACTAAAACCCTCCGGTTTATATAGACACCGGAGAGGGCTAGGGTTACATAGAGTCGGTTACAATGGTAGGAGATCTACATATCCGCATCGCCAAGCTTGCCTTCCACGCCAAGGAAAGTCCCTTCCGGACACGGGACGAAGTCTTCGATCTTGTATCTTCATAGTCCAGGAGTTCGGCCGAAGGTATAGTCCGGCCATCCGGACACCCCTAATCCAGGACTCCCTCAGTGAGAGTGCGTATAATCCATGGACTCAACATTAGTCATAAAGAACTCATATACTTATTGCAAAAATCTACAAGTTATCGAAGCGAAGTATTACGCGCATGCTCCTAGGGGGATAGATTGGTAGGAAAAGACCATCGCTCGTCCCCGACCACCACGCATAAGGAAGACAATCAATAAATAAATCATGCTCCGACTTCATCACATAACGGTTCACCATACGTGCATGCTACGGAAATCACAAGCTTCAACACAAGTATTTCTCACATTCACAACTACTCAACTAGCATGACTTTAATATCACCATCTCCATGTCTCAAAAATATTATCAAGTATCAAACTTATCATAGTATTCAACACACTCATAAGAGAATTTTTATTATTAATCTTGCATACCAAGCATATTAGGTGAGGGAGTCCTGGATTAGGGGGTGTCCGGATAGCCGGACTATACCTTTGGCCGGACTCCTGGACTATGAAGATACAAGATTGAAGACTTCGTCCCGTGTCCGGAAGGGACTTTCCTTGGCGTGGAAGGCAAGCTTAGCGATACGGATATGTAGATATCCTACCATTGTAACCGACTCTATGTAACCCTAGCCCTCTCCGGTGTCTATATAAACCGGAGGGTTTTAGTCCGTAGCAACAACAATCATACCATAGGCTAGCTTCTAGGGTTTAGCCTCTCTGATCTCGTGGTAGATCAACTCTTGTACTACCCATATCATCAATATCAATCAAGCAGGACGTAGGGTTTTACCTCCATCAAGAGGGCCCAAACCTGGGTAAAACATCGTGTCCCCAGCCTCCTATTACCATCCGGCCTAGACGCACAGTTCGGGACCCCCTACCCGAGATCCGCCGGTTTTGACACCGACATTGGTGCTTTCATTGAGAGTTTCTCTGTGTCGTCGCCATCAGGAAGGATGCCTCATCCCGTCTTTAAAGACGGCACCATTGCTAAGGGAGCTTTGGCTGTCGGCCAAACTCTCCGGCTAGGCGGTTTCCTTATGACCGCCTGTTCGGCTGCTGCGCCGACGATGACCCTCGGGTCATCGAAAGCAATCTTCACGCCAGCTCAGAATTCACCGAGCAGCTAGATCCAATGGAGCTCTCTTCCCTAAAAGAGCTCTTGGATCGCATCGCCGCCCTGGGAGTCGCTACGGATTACGGCCAGATTGGGCCTAAACCCAATCTGAGAGAGATTAACTCTCCCCAGGTCACCCATGACGTTGCCGTGGTAGAGGGACAGTGCGGCGACCCTTCATCTATCTTAAGGACTAGCTATGTCCGGATTCCCAATCCCTCCAAGCCGGATACCCGCGGAGGGGAGGACATCACTCATGACCTGAACTTAAAGTCAGGCGACGGGCTAGATTCATTGGGCAGCATCCAAGAATCCAAACATCTGAGTTCGGAAACTCCTTGGCCCCTGGGTCTCAGATTGGGTGAGGTTTCGGATTTGATTCCACCCACCCACCCGTACATAAGCGATCTATCCCAAATTAGGTAAGAGCCCGAAGAAACAGTACATCATTACTGGGCCAGATTCCTCCTGGTTATGAACAGGATAAAGGGCTGCCGCAAGGAAGACGTAATTTCATTCTTCTGCAATAATTGCACGGACAAGGGAATCCTCAACACTATAAGTCGCCGTGATATTACACGCTTCACTGACTTGGCGTCCATAGTACGAAAGTACTGTGCGATGGAAAGCGCCTGGAAAACCGAAACAAAATTTTGGGACAATACGGGTTCAATACCAAAAAGCATCATCGTCAGATACCCGGGTTCAATACCAAAAAGCAAAAGCCCTCTACAGGGCACGGGATCGTACTGGAAGGATGGCTTGATGGACCCTGTAAAATTCACAGTGCAGAGGGCGCCACACCAACTCACAGCCTTAGAGCATGTTGGATACTCTGGCAGGTGGCAAAAATTGGTGAAGATCTTCTAATTCCAGAAGCCATAGAAAGCCACCTCAGAGAAACCAGTACGATATTAACAGTCTTCGATACTTTCGCATCAAATAATATGCGAAAAAGAACACTCCGCGGCCTTGTGAAGTCTACCAAGTAGCAACAATAAACCCATGGAGTGACACGGCTATTACTTTTAACGCCAGTGATGAACCTAAATTCCGAACAGCCTGAGCACCAGCTGCATTGGTCCTCAGTCCAATAGTGGACGAATTTCGTCTTACCAAGGTACTCATGGATGGCGGCAGCGGATTGAACCTCATTTATGAGGAAATCCTTCAAAAAATGGAAATAGACTGGAACCGCATTGAGCGAAGAAGCACAACCTTTAGAGGAATAATCCCCAGTCGGGAAGCGCGTTGTACATGAAAAATCACACTAGATGTGGTGTTCGGCACGCCGGATAATTACAGGTCCGAAGAGGTCACGTTCCAGGTGGCCCCGTTTGGTAGCGGATATCACGCTCTGCTAGGGCGGGAAGCGTTTACAGTCTTCCAAGCAATACCCCATTACGGGTACATGAAGCTCAAGATGCCCGGGCCTAACGGAATCATCACTCTCGTTAGTGATCCGGACATAGCACTCTGCGCCGAAAACAAGACAGCTGCACTGGCCCTCGAGGCGCTATCCGAAGCCCTAGCGGCCGAGGAACTGACTGCGCTGCGCTCCACGGTGAATAGGGATGATGTGATATTCGATAAAAGATCCAAGTCAACCTCCTTTAAACCGGCGGACGAAATAGTCAAATTCCAGTTCCATCCAATGGACCCCAATAAAACAGCTTTGTCATCAACATACAAGCACATGATAACTCCCTCGCCCCCACCATGGCGATAGTACACACATTTGTCAGCTTCGTTCACAACAAAGCCTGCAGCTGTTAACGTTCTTTCAAACTTCTCATGCCACTGTTTGGGTGCTTGCTTAAGTCCGTACAAAGACTTCAGCAACTTGCACACTTTCCCTTCCTGACCATCTAGTACAAACCCATATGGTTGTTCCATATAAATTTCCTCGTCCAACTCTCCATTTAGGAAAGCAGTCTTAACATCCATTTGATGAACGAGAAGACCATGCGAGGCAGCTAGTGAAAGTAGAACTCGAATAGTGGTCAGTCGAGCCACAGGCGAGTAAGTATCAAAGAAGTCTTCACCTTCCTTTTGGGTATAACCCTTAGCCAGGAGCCGAGCCTTGTACTTTTCAATAATACCATCAGGCCTAAGCTTCTTCTTGAATACCCATTTGCATCCTATAGGTTTGCACCCATAAGGACAATCAGTTATCTCCCAGGTTTCATTCGCCAAGATGGAATCCATCTCGCTACGAACCGCTTCCTTCCAGTAGTCAGCATCTTCAGATGCATAGGCCTCTGAAATAGAACTGGGAGTGTCATCTATGAGATACACAAGAAAATCATCACCAAAAGTCTTTGCAGTCCTCTGTCTCTTGCTCCTAGTAGGAACATCATTGTTCTCCTCCACAGGACTTTCAAAGTGTTCCATCGAAATGGCAGGTTCGGTAATTGTAATTGGTTCCTGATTCGATGAACTAGGCATCTCCTGATTAGATGAGGTAGCCATATCCTTCATGGGAAAGATATCTTCAAAGAAAGTCGCATCATTCGACTCCATGATCGTACCGACATGTATGTCAGGTACCTCAGATTTTACAACCAAGAATCTATAGCCAATGCTATGAAGAGCATATCCCAGGAAAACACAATCCACAGTCTTTGGTCCAAGCTTCCGCTTCTTTGGAATTGGAACATTGACTTTCGCCAAACAACCCCATGTTCGTAGATAAGAGAGTTTTAACCTTTTCTTCTCCCATTCCTCGAATGGAGTTATCTCTTTGTTCTTTGTGGGAACTAGGTTTAGGACATGACATGCAGTCAATATCGCCTCCCCCCACCATGCCTTGGAGGGACCCGAAGTGTCTAACATGGCGTTAACCATATCTGTTAGAGTACGGTTCTTTCTCTCGGCCACCCCATTTGACTGAGGTGAATAGGGAGGCGTCCTCTCATGGATTATACCATGTTCTGCACAAAAAGCATCAAATTCATTGGAAAAATACTCTCCACCACGGTCGGACCTAAGCCTCTTGATTTTTCGATCAAGTTGGTTTTCCACTTCAGCTTTATAGATCTTGAAAAAGTTCAAAGCCTCATCCTTAGATTTCAGAAGATACACACGACAGTATCTAGTGGAGTCATCAATTAATGTCATGAAATATTTCTTTCCACCTTTTGTCAACACACCATTCATTTCGCATAGATCTGAATGTATGAGCTCTAGTGGTGCAAGATTTCTTATTTCTGCAGTCGTGTGAGAGTTACGAGGTTGCTTAGCTTGCACACACACTTGACACTTAGATCCCTTGACGGTGGTGAAACTAGGGATTAAGTTCAACTTCGCTAGTCGCGACATGCAACCAAAGTTAACATGACAAAGACGTGAATGCCACACATTGGATTCACTATTGTTGCAAATATGATTAACAACTTTATTGCAAACGTCTGATAAGGATAAACGAAACAAGCCTCCTAACTCATAGCCTTTACCAGCAAAGGTTCCATACTTGGATATTACAAATTTATTCGACTCAAAGACAAGCTTATAGCCATCTCTACACAAAAGAGATCCGCTAACAAGATTTTTATTGACGGAGGGGACATAATGCACGTTCTTCAGCCGCACGATCTTCCCCGAAGTAAACTTCAGATCAACCGTGCCAACACCACGAACAAAAGCACTTGAACCGTTGCCCATCAGCACGGTTGAAGTCCCTGCGGTCTGATAAGACGAAAACATGCAAATATCACCGCATACATGCACATTAGCACCCGTGTCAATCAACCAGTCAGGAGAATGACATACTGAAAGAATAGTGGGAAATATACCATACCCAGCATCCTTCATGTCAGTGTCTCCAATGACAACATTAGCGGTCTTGCTGCATTTCCCAGGATGACGCTTGTCATAGCGATTAGGGCAACTAGGAGCCCAATGATCAGGATCCCCACACACATGACAAGCACCTTTCTTCTTGCCATTCTTCTTCTTGAAGTTCGTGTGTTGCACAACCTTGTTATTCCCATCAAACTTTGCTTTTCCATCAAACTTTCCCTTGTTCTTGAACTTGTGGGGCTGGAAGTTCTACTTCTGTACCACATTGGCACTAGATCCTCCCTCAATACCTCGAGCACGTGTGTCCTTTGCTCTCGCCTTTTCTTCCACATCAAGAGTGCCAATGAGATCTGGGAGGGAAAACTCCTGCCTCTTATGCTTCAACAAGGTAGCAAAGTTCCTCCATGAAGGAGGAAGCTTAGTGATGATACCTCCGATAACAAACTTGTCCGGTAGCATACAACTGAAGTGCTCAAGTTCTCTAGTAAATGACTGTATCTCATGAGCTTGCTCAACCACGGAGCGCTCTTCAGTCATCCTGTAATCATAGAATTGCTCCATGATGTACAGCTCAGTGCCAGCATCCGAGACCCCAAACTTGGCCTCGAGTGCATCCCACATATCTTTTCCATTATCAATTGACGCATAAGCATCAACTATGTTCTCACCAAGAACACTCAAGAGAGCAGCCTTAAACAGAGTATCCATTTTCTGAAAAGCTTGTGCCTGTTGAGCATCAAGCTCTCCTTCAGGTTTGCCGAGAGTGGCGTAATAGCAACTCATGGTTTGAAACCATAAGACTGCTCTCACGCGCCACCTCTTATAGTGGATACCCTCAAACATAGGAGGTCTCATGGAAACAGCAAAACCACTCGGTGTAAATTGCCTATGATAAGGTTTTTGGATTGTTGGAAATATGAGCAATTTACCGAATGATTTTATTAACAGAAATACTAGATAAAGCATGACTAATATAGTAGAGATAAAACAAGTCATGCGTTCGGACAGATAGAAGGTAAAGAGCATCTGCATATATGAACTTGAACTAAACACATCTAGAACAGACACTAGATGAAGTTGCATATATGAAGTAGAACCTAACACATGTAGGACGGAAAGTAGAGCAAAGAACTATGTCATGACATCTAACGGATAGAGCAAGAACACGTATGGGACAACAACAGTGGAAGTGATGGACTTGGGGTCGGTGTCCTCGCCTGCCATGTCGTCGAGGAGATCGTGGACATCGGGGAAGAAGTCGTCGTCGGGGAAGTAGTCGTCGGCGACTGGATCGTCCGTGATGAAGCAACCACTAGTCGCGCTGAGCGCTCCCCAAAAACCTTATCACCCTTCTCCCGTACAGGATTCAAAAGGTGCGGTTTCGGAGGCCTACTGTCCCGACCTGCGGTGCACGCCGCAAGACGGGATGGGGAAGATCGTAGCAGCAGCGTAGTGCTCAGGAACTTGTGGCGAGAGGAGGACGAGGTTCTAGTACGTCTCTCTGGGAGGAGCGACCTCCCTTTTATCGGTGCAATAGAAGGAGGCGAGAGGGCAACGAAGGGAGGCGAAACGAAGAGACAGAGATGAGGCGAACAGCGAGCAGCCGAAGGGCTGCACCGTTCGCATTCGAACTCCACTTTCGCAAAAATCTTTTCAGCTTCCGTGTGACCTTTCGTATACCCGTAGTGCGTGGCAAAAATTTAGATATCGGCTCGGCTCATTCCCGCAACCCGCGACGCGTTGTGACGAGGCGTGGCGTGGCGGGCGGCGGAGGAGGAGCGCGCGTGGATATCCCTCTTGTTCTCATGCTCGTACAAGTGGGGAAAGAACCTCCCTTATAAGGAGGTCCAACTCCCACTAAACTAGCAATGTGGGACTAAACTTTAGTAGTATCCCTTGCCTTGCACAAATGGGCTAAGTGGGCCTCTAGGATTTATTAGGAATTTCTTAAATAGTAATTGGGCTGCCCAAAATAGACTAAATTGCAGCACCATCTTCATCCTACGCCTCCTACGGATTGATAAACCTTAGGTCATCCACTTGAGGGAAATTTGCTACTGTCCTACAAACCTCTGCACTTGGAGGCCCAACAATGTCTACAAGAAGAAGGTTGTGTAGTAGACATCAAGCTCTTTTCTGGCGCTGTTGTCGGGGAGGTTAGTGCTTCAAGGTATATCTTTAGATCTTGCAATCGAATCTTTTTGTTTCTTGTTTTAGCACTAGTTTAGGTTATAAAAGAAAACTATAAAAATGGAATTGAGTTTGTCTCATACGCTTCATCTTTTTAATATCTTTCGTGAGTATGATGGAAAGAAAAATTGTGCCAAAGTGTTAGAAGAAAAATGCATTAAAATGTTTGGCACTAAATATTTGAATGATGAGCATGATTGCAATGTTGTTAGTATGAATTCCTTGAATATCCATGATGCTAATGATATGCAAAGCCACAAGCTTGGGGAAGCTATGTTTGATGAAGATGATATTTTTTGTCCCCTAAGTTTTGATGAGCAAATTTATTATGATGAAATCATGCCTCCTATTTATGATGATTATATTGATGAAAGTGGATTTGGAGAGGTCATGGCTTTATTTTGTGATGAATCCACTATTTCGGAAGAGGTTCCAATTGATTATGAGAACAAAGTTGCTATCTATGATGATTATTGTGATGACTTGTATGCCATAAAGAATAATGATGTCCATGAAACTTGTCATCATGATTTTAGTTTTCAATTGGATTATGCCTCACATGATAGTTATTTTGTTGAGTTTGCTCCCACTACTATTCATGAGAAGAATTTCGCTTATGTGGAGAGTAATAAAATTTCTATGCTTGTAGATCATGAAAAGAATGCTTTAGGTGTTGGTTATATTGTTGAATTCATTCATGATGCTACTAAAAATTATTATGAGGGAGGAATATATGCTTGTAGGAATTGCAATAATATCAAGTTTCCTCTCTATGTGCTTAAAGTTTTGAAGTATGCTTGTTTTACCTACTTATGAAAGTTGATTATTGCTCCCACAAATTGTTTACTCACAAAATCCCTAGGCATAGGAAGTGGGTTAGACTTAAATGTGCTAGTCATATTATTCATGATGCTCTCTTTATGTTTCAATTCTTATCCTTTATGTGAGCATCATTGAAATCATCATGCCTAGCTAGGGGCGTTAAACGATAGCGCTTGTTGGGAGGCAACCCAACTTTATTTTTGTTCCTTGCTTTTTGTTCCTGTTTAGTAATAAATAATTTATCTAGACTCTGTTATGGTTGTGTTTTTGTGTTTAATTAGTGTTTGTGCCAAGTAGAACCTTTGGGAAGACTTGGGGAAAGTCTTGTTGATCATGCTGTAAAAAAAACAGAAACTTTAGCGCTCACGAGAATTGCTGCCATTTTTATTTGGAAAGCGCTATTTAGTTAATTCTTTTTGAAGATGATTAATAGATAAATTCCTCACGTCCAGCAATTTATTTGAGAATTTTATGAGTTCTAGAAGTATACGTTTGATACATATTACTACAGACTATTCTGTTTTTGACAGATTCTGTTTTTCATGTGTTGTTTACTTATTTTGATGAATCTATGGCTAGTAAAATAGTTTATAAACCATAGTGAATTTGGAATACAGTAGGTTTAGCACCAATATAAATAAATAATGAGTTCATTACAGTACCTTGAAGTGGTGTTTTGTTTTCTTTCGCTAACGGAGCTTACGAGTTCTCTGTTAAGTTTTGTGTTGTGAAGTTTTCAAGTTTTGGGTAAAGATTCGATGGATTATGGAATAAGGAGTGGCAAGAGCCTAAGCTTGGGGATGCCAAAGGCACCCCATGGTAATATTCAAGGACAACCAAAAGCCTAAGCTTGGGGATGCCCCGGAAGGCATCCCCTCTTTCGTCTTCGTTCATCGGTAACTTTACTTGGAGCTATATTTTTATTTACCACATGATATGTGTTTTGCTTGGAGTGTCATTTTATTTTATTTAGTTTTGCTTGCTGTTTGAATAAAGTATCAAGATATGAAATTCCTAAATGTTAGAGAGTCTTCACATAGTTGCATAATTATTCGACTACTCATTGATCTTCACTTATATCTTTCGGAGTAGTTTGTTGTTTGCCCTAGTACTTCACTTATATGTTTTAGAGCATGGTGGTAGTTTTATTTTGAAGAAATAGATGAACTCTCATGCTTCACTTAGATTATTTTGAGAGTCTTAAATATCATGGTAATTTTCTTAAAATCCTAATATGCTAGGTATCCAATATTAGTAAAACTTTCTTATGAGTGTTTCGAATACTAAGAGTAGTTTGAGGCTTGATGATTGTTTTGAGATATGAGGTAATAATATCAAAGTCATGCTAGTTGAGTAGTTGTGAATTTGAGAAGTGCTTGTGTTGAAGTCTGCAAGTCCCGTAGCATGCACATATGGTAAACGTTATGTAACAAATTTGAAACATGAGGTGTTATTTGATTGTCTTTCTTATGAGTGGCGGTCGGGGACGAGCGATGGTCTTTTCCTACCAATCTATCCCCCTAGGAGCATGCGTGTAGTGCCAAGGTTTTTGATGACTTGTAGATTTTTGCAATAAGTATGTGAGTTCTTTATGACTAATGTTGAGTCCATGGATTATACGCACTCTCACCCTTCCATCCTTGCTAGCCTCTTCGGTACCGTGCATTGCCCTTTCTCAAATTGAGAGTTGGCGCAAACTTCGCCGGTGCATCCATACCCCGTGATATGATACGCTCTTTCACACATAAACCTCCTTATATCTTCCTCAAAACAGCCACCATACCTACCTATTATGGCATTTCCATAGCCATTCCGAGATATATTGCCATGCAACTTTCCACCATTCCGTTTATCATGACACATTCATCATTATCATATTGCTTAGCATGATCATGTAGTTGACATCGTATTTGTGGCAAAGCCACCGTTCATAATTTTTCATACATGTCACTCTTGGTTCATTGCATATCCCGGTACACCGCCGGAGGCATTCATATAGAGTCATACTTTGTTCAAGTATCAAGTTGTAATGATTGAGTTGTAAATAAATAGAAGTGTGATGATCATCATTTTCTAGAGCATTGTCCCAAGTGAGGAATAAAAAAAGAAGAGAAAGACCATAAAAAAGAGAAAGACCATAAAAAAGAAGAAATGCCAAATAAAAAAATGAGAGAAAAAGAGAGAAGGGACAATGCTACTATCCTTTGCCACACTTGTGCTTCAAAATAGCACCATAATCTCCATGATAGAGAGTCTCTTGTTTTGTCGCTTTCATATACTAGTGGGAATTTTTCATTATAGAACTTGGCTTGTATATTCCAACAATAGGCCTCCTCAAGTGCCCTAGGTCTTCATGAGCAAGCAAGTTGGATGCACACCCACTTAGTTTCTTTTGTTGAGCTTTCATATATTTATAGCTCTAGTGCATCCGTTGCATGGCAATCCCTACTCCTTGCATTAACATCAATCGATGGGCATCTCCATAGCCCATTGATTAGCCTCGTTGATGTGAGACTTTCTCCTTTTTGTCTTCTCCACATAACCCCCTCATTATTCTATTCCACCCATAGTGCTATATCCATCGCTCGTGCTCATGTATTGCGTGAAAGTTTATAGGTTTGAGATTACTAAAGTATGAAACAATTGCTTGGCTTGTCATCGGGGTTGTGCGTGATGAGAGCATTCTTGTGTGACGAAAATGGAGCATGACTGAACTATATGATTTTGTAGGGATGAACTTTCTTTGGCCATGTTATTTTGAGAAGACATAATTGCTTAGTTAGTATGCTTGAAGTATTATTATTTTTATGTCAATATGAGCTTTTGTCTTGAATCTTTCGGATCTGAATATTCATGCCACAATTAAGAAGAATTACATTGAAATTATGCCAAGTAGCACTCCGCATCAAAAATTCTGTTTTTATCATTTACCTACTCGAGGATGAGCAGAAATTAAGCTTGGGGATGCTGATACGTGTCCAACGTATCTATAATTTTTGATTGCTCCATGCTATATTATCTACTGTTTTGGATGTTTATGGGCTTTATTAGACACTTTTATATCATTTTTGGGACTAACTATTAACCCAGAGCCCGGTGCCAGTTTCTGTTTTTACCTTGTTTTAGAATATCGCAGAAAAGGAAAACCAAACGGAGTCCAATTGACCTGAAACTTCACGGAACCTATTTTTGGATCCAAAGAAGCCCAGAAGACTTGGAGTGCACGTCAGGGGATCTATGAGGAGGCCACGAGGCAGGGGGCGCGCCCACCCCCTGGGCGCGCCCTCCACCCTCGCGGGCCCCTCGTGCCCCTGATGTACTTCTTCCGCCTATATATCTCCATATACCCTAGAAACATCCGGGAGCACAATAGATCGGGAGTTCCGCTGCCAGAAGCCTTCGTAGCCACCGAAAGCCAATCTAGACCAGTTCCGGCACCCTGCCGGAGGGGGGGGGAGTCCCCCGGGGCTCTCCATGACGAGGAGGCAGTAGTTCTCCCCCGGGGCTGAGGGTATGTACCAGTAGCTATGTGTTTGATCTCTCTCTCTCTCTCTCATGTTCTTGAGGTGATACGATCTTGATGTATCGCGAGCTTTGCTATTATAGTTGGATCTTATGATGTTTTATCCCCTCTCTACTCTCTTGTAATGGATTGAGTTTCCCCTTTGAAGTTATCTTACCGGATTGAGTCTTTAAAGATTTGAGAACACTTGATGTATGTCTTGCCGTGCATATCTGTGGTGACAATGGGATACCATGTGATTCACTTGATGTATGTTTTGGTGATCAACTTGCGGGTTCCTCCCATGAACCTATGCATAGGGGTTGGCACACGTTTTCGTCGTGATTCTCTGGTAGAAACTTTGGGGCACTCTTTGAGGTCCTATGTGTTGGTTGAATAGATGATCTGAGATTGTGTGATGCATATCATATAATCATACCCACGGATACTTGAGGTGACATTGGAGTATCTAGGTGACATTAGGGTTTTGGCTGATTTGTGTCTTAAGGTGTTATTCTAGTACGAACTCTAGGGCTGTTTGTGACACTTATAGGAATAGCCCAACGGATTGATTGGAAAGAATAACTTTGAGGTGGTTTCGACCCTACCATAATCTCTTCGTTCGTTCTCCGCTACTACTGACTTTGGAGTGACTCTTTGTTGCATGTTGAGGGATAGTTATGTGATCCAATTATGTTATTATTGTTGAGAGGACTTGCACTAGCGAAAGTATGAACACTAGGCCTTGTTTCAACGCATTGCAATACCGTTTACGCTCACTTTTATCATTAGTTACCTTGCTGTTTTTATATTTTTAGATTACAAAAAGCTTTACTACTATCCATATACCACTTGTATCACCATCTCTTCGCCGAACTAGTGCACCTATACAATTTACCATTGTATTGGGTGTGTTGGGGACACAATAGACTCTTTGTTATTTGGTTGCAGGGTTGCTTGAGAGAGACCATCTTCATCCTACGCCTCCTACGGATTGATAAACCTTAGGTCATCCACTTGAGAGAAATTTGCTACTGTCCTACAAACCTGTGCACTTGGAGGCCCAACAACGTCTACAAGAAGAAGGTTGTGTAGTAGACATCATCGTCTCGCCAACTATTGCTTCTACAACTATCGCTACCGCTGAGTGATAAAGTAAAGCAATTACAGGGCGATTGCATTGCATACAATAAAGCGACAACCATATGGCTCCTGCCAGTTGCTGATAACTCTGTTACAAAACATGATCATCTCATACAATAAAATTTGGCATCATGTCTTGACCATATCACATCACAACATGCCCTGCAAAAACAAGTTAGACGTCCTCTACTTTGTTGTTGAAAGTTTTACGTGGCTGCTACGGGCTGAGCAAGAACCGTTCTTACCTACGCATCAAAACCACAACGATAGTTCGTCAAGTTAGTGTTGTTTTAACCTTCACAAGGACCGGGCGTAGCCACACTCAGTTCAACTAAAGTTGGAGAAACTGACACCCGCCAGCCACCTGTGTGCAAAGCACGTCGGTAGAACCAGTCTCGCGTAAGCGTACGCGTAATGTCGGTTCAGGCCGCTTCATCCAACAATATCGCCGAACCAAAGTGTGACATGCTGGTAACCAGTATGAATTGTATCGCCCACAACTCACTTGTGTTCTACTAGTGCATATAACATCTACGCATAAACCTGGCTCGGATGCCACTGTTGAGGAATGTAGTAATTTCAAAATTTTCCTACGCACACGCAAGATCATGGTGATTCATAGCAACGAGAGGGGAGAGTGCTGTCCATGTACCCTCGTAGACCGAAAGCGGAAGCGTTATAACAACGTGGTTGATGTAGTCGTACGTCTTCATGATCCGACCGATCCAAGTACTGAACGTACAACACCTCCGAGTTCAGCACACGTTCAGCCCGATGACGTCCCACGAACTCCGATCCAGCGGAGCTTCGAGGGAGAGTTCCGTCAGCACGACGGCGTGATGACAGTGATGATGATGCTACCGACGTAGGGCTTCACCTAAGCACCGCTACGATATTACCGAGGTGGATTATGGTGGAGGGGGGCACCGCACACGGCTAAAAGATCAATGATCAATTGTTGTGTCTCCAAGGGGTGCCTCCTTCCCCGTATATAAAGGAGTGGAGGAGGGGGAGGGGGCCGGCCCCCTATGGCGCGCCCCATGAGGAGTCCTACTCTCACTAGGAGTAGGACTCCCCCTTCCAAGTAGGAGTAGGAGAGGAGAGGGAAGGGAGAGAGGAAGAGAAGGAAAGGGGGGTGCTGTCGGTGTCAAAACCGGTGGATCTCAGGTAGGGGGTCCCAAACTGTGCGTCTAGGATCGATGGTAACAGGAGACAGGGGACACAATGTTTACCCAGGTTTGGGCCCTCTCTATGGAATCAATACCCTACGTCTTGCTTGATTGATATTGATGAATATGGGTGTTACAAGAGTTGATCTACCACGAGATCGTAATGGCTAAACCCTAGGAGCCTAGCCTGTATGACTATGGTAATGAATATATCCTTTCTGGACTAACCCCTCCAGTTTATATAGACATCGGGGGGATCTAGGGTTTACTTAGAGTCGGTTACATAAGAAGGAATCTTCGTAGTCGGTCACTAAGCTTGCCTTCCACGCCAAGGAGAGTCCAATCCGGACACAGGTACAGTCTTCGGCCTTCATGTCTTCACAGCCCATCAGTCTGGCCCATGGATAATAGGCCGGACGCTCGAGGACCCCTTAGTCCAGGACTCCCTCAGTAGCCCCCGAACCAGTCTTCAATAGCGAGATGTTCATCACACAAATTGTCTTCGGCATTGCAAGGCGGGTTCCTCCTTTAATGATCTCCAAGTGATGTATTCGACCATTGGTTCCATGTCGCTCCCCTCGGCTTCTGCGTGTTTAAATAACTTCGCCTCCCACGTGTCAAGCGAAGGCGGAAGGTCAGGGTATTTTTGCAGATAACACCCCTGCCCATGCCAGGGAGAGCGCCTATTAAAGAGATCGGATCCTAGATCCATTCGGCACCACACCAAGGAAATCCCTGGAAACTGCTTGGGAGAAACCATTCCAGCATGGCTAGCGTCCCCAGCTCCTCCACCCGTTCCGGCCCAGAGAAAGGCCAGTGGGAGAGGTGGTCAGTGTCCCATAGTCAAATTGACGGAGCTACAGACACATGGATTTCTCCCCCCCGTAGATCTAGTTCTTGTTCGAGCGGGGCTAGATTCCTTCAACGGTGAGATTCAGGCAGAGGACTTCCCCAATCCATCTGGGGGAGAGCGAGTATGTTTCGTCCCCTACCTGCTAAGGGGCGTTGGATTTCCCATTCATCCATTCCTTCGAGGGCTTCTGGAATACTATGGCCTCCAGTTGCACAACTTCACCCTGCCTCCGTTTTGCACATTGTGGGTTACGTCGCTTTATGTGAATTATTCCTGGGTATCGAGGCTCACTTCGAGCTGTGGAGGAAGTTGTTCTGTCTTGTCCCGCGTAATCACGAGGGGTCAATATTTAAAGTGGGCGGAGCCGAAGTATGGCGTATCGCTGATACCGGATATCTGTCCGGCACACCAAGGAAGGCATCCAAAGATTGGCCTTCCGAATGGTTCTATATTGAGGGTGTCGCGCTTCCCGACCCAGTTCAAAAGGGTCTTCCTGAATTTGCAAGTGTTCCGCTGAAGAAACACCACAGTTGGCGTCCTCGGAGTCTTGAAGAGGAGGACAACGCAGAAGTTTGACAGCTTATGAGCAAGATAAAGACGCTCGCTCTGTCCAGACTTACAATAATCAAGGTAATGGCTATATCCATAGTGAGTGGGGTTCAGCCGCTACAATACAGATGGTTGCCCATGTGGCATTATAATGGAGAGGATGACGCCTCCCGTTATGGCCGGAAGGGTCCGGATACCCCCGCCGCTCTGGCCAAAATATTAGCCGAGCTTTTTAAAGGGGAGGAAGAGGAGTTTCTTCGCATTAAGCACAAAGACGGATATTCTATGTATAATCCTCCTAGTTGGGTAAGCTTCGATCCCTCGACTCCACTCATTCCCCTTCGAGATTACTTTTGATAAATTTTCAAGTCTGTTTGTTATGACAACACTGGCGGAAGGTCACTGAAGGACTTCGTAGCCCTGCCCCACAGCCGAAGATCCACAACCGGGAACTAGATCCTGGGTTTGAAGAGGATCCGAATATATTCGTGGTGCTCGCGGGGGGAGTGTTCTACCAGACAAGCTACGACAACACAAAAGTGGCCATCACCGCCGACTACCCCGGCCTTCCTCCCGCTTCACATGTAAATAATTAAGAAACACCTTCTCTAAAAGAGTGCTCTTATTCTGCCTCACCCACCGCACGGTATCGTGCTTCACAGGGGAGACGTTCGGCGATTTCGAAGAGATCGGCTCCCGCGCCGGACAGGCCTTCCAGGAGGAAAGCAAACGAAGACACAGTCGTGCCTTCATCGAAGAGGTATGAATTCGCCAACCTGCACCTGAGCAGTCACGTCCAACCGTGACCTTCCCGTTTTCCATGTGTCAGGAGGAAGGCACGCCGGACTATATCTGGTGGTCCGAGCGGCCGTACTTCCCACAGCCAGGATTCAAATCCTACCGTGAAGACGGGGGCTGATGCAGGGGCGACGCCGAACTTTCCTCCAGCCGAGGAGTCGGACAATGTATCCATCACCAACTCGGAAGTGGAGAGTGCTATGAATCATCGACGCCGTCGGGCCATTTTGCAAGACCCTGGCTTTTCAGAAGAGTCATTTAACGCCTTCAACTCAGCCGATGCATACATCCGGGCTGCTCGAGATGGGATTAACAGGGCCACAAAAGCAACATTTGAAAGATGTGTAGGTAAAAATTCGCTTTGTCTGACTATGATAACCATATGCCAGTAGCCCCCGAGACTTAAAGGAGTTGAAACAACTGATTTAAGTATCAATATACAACCAGGTGCTTACGGAGAAGAATACCCAGCTGGCTCAGGAACTAGAAAAGTGTCAGCGCCAGCTGCTTGCTGCTAACGCCGAACTGGAGAACTACAAGGCATCTCCAGGTAATATTTTCCTCTATCAAAAATTCATAATGATACACTGATAGTGTGAATATGGGTTCTAATCTTTGTGTTGGGTCGTTTAGACCAAGTACGAGAGCAGCTGGATGCCGCTCGAAGCGAAGAACATGGAGCCAAAAAGCTACTAGCAGTGGGCGAGCGTGTATTGACAAAGGTCGTTGAAGAGAAAAAGAAACTCCAGGATTCGAACATCAACCTAGGCGAAGAACTGAAAGATGTGCGAGCGCAGCTAGACGACTCTTTGAAGGAGAACAAGAAGCTCCGATGCGGCATATTCAGTATGTGGCCGCTTTTATCTTATAGCAGTTTGGAGGTAGAGGTAGTTGATATAGCTGTAATTGCAGGTCTGTTGACGAACCGCCCCGAAGAGGAAGTATCCGGATCATCAAATGATCTTCTGCAAGAGCTGTCGCAGTTGCACGAGCAAGCTCGGCAGGCTAGGCGGAGTGTAGCCAAGGCTTTGTGGCCATCTGACTCCCCTCCAGGAAGCATGGAGAAGCTGGTGGAGCTGTTCAAGGGAGCACGGCGGCATATCCGACTGTGGAAGATATCTGCCTGCCGAGAGGGTGCGCGAGAGGCCTGGGCCATGCTGAAGACGCGCTATACCAAGCTGGATCCTAATCACATGGCTCGTGTCGGACTAGAGGGGGAGGGGGCGCGCAGCTGCCCTAGCCGCCCCTCCTCTTCTCGCACTAGGGCCCAATAGGCCCAATAAACTCCCCCGGGGGGGGGGGGTTCCGGTAACCCCCTGGTACTCTGGTATATGTCTGAAACCTCCCGAAACACTTCCAATGTCCGAACATAGTCGTACAATATATCGATCTTTAGGTCTCGGCCATTTAGAGACTCCTCTTCATGTCCATGATCAATCCGGGACTCCGAACTACCTTCGGTACATCAAAACACAAAAACTCATAATAACGATCATCACCGAACTTTAAGCGCGCAGACCCTATGGGTTTGAGAACTATGTAGACATGACCGAGACACGTCTCCGGTCAATAACCAATAGCGGAACCTGGATGCTCATATTGGCTCCCACATATTCTACGAAGATCTTTATCGGTCAAACCGCATAACAACATACGTTGTTCTCTTTATCATCGGCATGTTACTTGCCCGAGATTCGATCGTCGGTATCTTAATACCTAGTTCAATCTCGTTACTGGCAAGTCTCTTTACTCGTTCCGTAATACATCATCCTGCAAATAACTCATTAGTTACAATGCTTGCAAGGCTTACAGTGATGTGCATTACCAAGAGAGCCCAGAGATACCTCTCCGACAATCGGAGTGACAAATCCTAATCTCGATCTATGCCAACTCAACAAGTACCTTCGGAGACACCTGTAGAGCACCTTTATAATCACCCAGTTACGTTGTAACATTTGGTAGCACACAAAGTGTTCCTCCGGTATTCGGGAGTTGCATAATCTCATAGTCATAGGAACATGTATAAGTCATGAAGAAAGCAATAGCAACATACTAAACAATCGATTGCTAAGCTAACGGAATGGGTCAAGTCAATCACATCATTCTCTAATGATGTGATCCCGTTTATCAAATGACAACTCATGTGTATGGTTAGGAAACATAACCATCTTTGATCAACGAGCTAGTCAAGTAGAGGCATACTAGTGACACTCTGTTTGTCTATGTATTCACACATGCATTATGTTCCAGTTAATACAATTCTAGCATGAATAATAAACATTTATCATGAAATAAGGAAATAAATAATAACTTTATTATTGCCTCTAGGGCATATTTCCTTCACCCACCGTCTAGGTATACTCTGTCTGCAGGAAATAAAAATCTCCACCTGGACTGCTGATTTGGCCAGAGAGGTTGGAGGCGCAAAACTCAGAGATTGCAGAGTTCTGCCTGCTTTCGACACCAGAGGAGGTGATGTCATCTTCTGGGACCCTGATGTAGTGGAGATCAACTCCCAAGCGATCGGGAAGTTTTCTATAACTGCTCAGGTCAGCCTCAAAGCATCGGGCAAATCTTTCTGGTTAAGAACTGTCTATGGGCCGACAGATGATGAGAGAAAAGATGATTTTCTGATAGAGATAAGAAGTACTGCACCTCTAGTTGGGCAACCTTGGCTGATTAATGGAGATTTCAACATAATTTATGAAGCCAGAGACAAAAACAATGACCGTATAAACCGCAAAATCATGGGCAGATTCAGAAGTGCCATTGACTCGGCTGAGCTTAGAGAAATCAAGTGCAAAAACAGAAGATTTACTTGGAGCAATGAAAGGGATAGGCCAACCCTTGAGAGCATTGACAAAATTTTCTTTAATATCAGTTGGGAAGCTCTTTTTCCCTCAGTCATCCTGATGGCTTCTTCTACTGCATGCTCAGACCACAGCCCTCTCCTCCTAGCGGATGCCACCACCCCAAGGAAAAAAGCTAAGTTCCAGTTTGAATCCTTCTGGCCAAAATTTCCCCCACGAGACAGTGGACAGAGCTTGGAATAGACATGTAAATCACTCCTGCGCTTTCATAAGACTGAAGCTGAAGCTGGAGCTCTTAAGGACAGCAAAATATCTAAAAATTTGGAGCAAGTCCCTTTTCAGTGTTGCAAGGCTACAATTCCACATTGCCTCTGAGATTATCCTACGCCTCGATGTTTCCCAAGAGACTCAGTTGCTGACACCTCTCGAACTCACCCTGAGATAGAAGCTAAAAACAAGACTGCTCGGGCTGGCAGCTATCGAACGTGTCAGAAAGAGGCAGGCATCAAGAACTACCTGGCTGCGCGCGGGCGATGCAAATACAAAAAATTTCAGTGCAAAGATCAATTCAGGGCGCCGCAAAAACTTCATCGTTGCTCTGAAAACTGATGAAGGACTGGTCACTTCTCATGATGACAAGGAGGATTACATTTTTGATCACTTCAATGGCCTACCGGGCTCCAAGCAGGAATGTACAAAAATTATCAATTGGAATGAGCTCCAACTGCTGTCAATCAAGGGTGGGGGCTGGATAACCCATTCAGTGAAGAGGAGATTTGGAATGCTATAAAAGCCATGCCCCTCGAAAAAATCACCAGGCCCCGACGGTTTCAACGGTGTTTTCTTCAGAGATTGTTGGTTAACGATCAAACACGACATACTTGCGATTTTCCATCAGTTCCACCACCTAGCGGGTGATTTCAAACCTCTGAACAAGGCTTTGGTTGCTCTTCTACCAAAGAAAGATGGCGCTGAAAAAAATTGCAGATTACCGCCCAATAAGCTTAATTCACCCAGTGTCCAAGCTTATCGCAAAGGTGTTGTAGCTCAGACTGTCGCAAGTGATCGAGCAGCTAATCTCACCAGCCCAGTCAGCCTTCATGAAGTCTAAATGCATCCATGATAGCTTCCTATATGTTCAAAATGCTGTCCGATCGCTGCACCGTCGCAAAACACCCGCCCTGCTCATCAAACTAGACATTGCCAAGCCTTTCGACGACGTCTCCTGGGAATATCTGCTCCAACTCCTAGATAAGTTAGACTTTAGTGCTAGATGAAGGGACTGGATTTCGACGCTTCTAGTTAGTTCTTCTCCGGCTTTCATCCTAAATGGCTGCTTTGGACGTGATATTGACCACCGTAGAGGGTTGCAGCAGGGAGACCCGCTCTCGCCTTTGCTTTTGATCCTCGCCATTGACCCCCTCCATCGTCTTCTAGAGAGAGCAGAGGAGCGGGGCTTGCTCACCCCCCTGCCGGGTAGGATAGGGACCCTTAGAACTTGCCTCTACAGCGACGACGCCATCGCCAACCCCTCTCGCCACGAGATCGACAATCTGCTTCTACTGCTTGATAACTTTGGGAAGGCCATGGGGCTCCGCATCAACCTAGGAAAATCTTCAGTAGCACCGATTAGCTGCAGCGACATCAATCTTCAGGACGTGCTACATGGCTTTGCCGGTCCGGTGGTCGGCTTCCTGCTGCGCTACTTAGGGCTCCTCATTACTATCTCCCGCGTTCGCCTGGTTCGTCTCCAATTCATACTTGATTGCATAAGAGCCAGACTGGCGGCTTGGAAAGGATGCCTCATGTCAATTGCAGGCCATAGGATTCTTGTCCGATCCGTCCTAAAGGCGCTGCCAACCTTTGCTCTGACGGTGCTACGCGCTCCAAAGAAGCTGCTCAAAGACATCGACAAGTGCAGGCGGCGCTTTCTTTGGGCTCATGACGAGGAGCTCTCCGGTGGCAAATGCAAGGTCAACTGGTCCACCGTCTGTTCCCCGACGGACTACGGTGGCCTCGGCGTTCTTGATCTGTAGCAGTTTTCTCGCGCGCTAAGGCTCAGGTGGCTCTGGTTCCGCTGGCGCAACCCCGGTCGGCCTTGGGCGGCCTCGGAGCTGCCCTGTGACGACACGGACAAGGAGCACTTCGCTGCAGCAACAAAGGTGACCATAGGCAACGGGGAAACTGCATCGTTCTGGAGATGTGCCTGGCTGGGATCAACGACCCTGAGATCTCCTTCCCGGCCCTGTACGCTCATGCTCGGAGAAAAACAGATCGGTTAGGGAGGCCCTCTCTGCTGACACCTGGATCCGCAACCTTGCCCCCAGAAACACCAACACTCTGCTCCATGATTTCCTTCTGTTGGCCAGATGCATCCGACTCGCCGCCGTGCAGTTGCAGCCAGAGATCCCTGATAAAATCACTTGGAAATTTTCAGCTTCAGGAAACTACACTGCTGCCTCGGCCTACAACATGCAATTCATTGGCATGATTAGATCTCCTCAGAACAAACTTGTTTGGAACACCTGGGCTCTTGGAAAAATCATGATCTTCTGCTGGTTATTGCTCAAGCAAAGAATCTGGTGTAACGACAGACTACAAAGAAGAGGATGGCCAAATGGATACTTCTGTCAATTTTGTCTCAGAAACCTGGAAACGGCGACGCACCTCTTCTGGCAGTGTCACTTTGCTAGGGAGGTTTGGCAAAGGCTTGCGACGTGGACTGGATGTGCCGCCGCCGACCCCGCTAGATAGCAGCTGCTACCAAACTCCACTCAAATCGTCACCAAGATGATCGAGGACACCACCCCTGCTTTTAGAAAAGGCGTTAACTCCCTCATCCTTCTGGCGCTGTGGGAAATCTGGAGGGAAAGAAACAGCTGCACTTTCAGGGACAAGGTGGCCTCCGTCTCTGAGGTCGCTGCATCCATCAGAAGAGCGATCAACTTGTGGCGCGCCGCTGGCGCTACATGCATTGAGACCCCGTTCGGGGACATGTCGGGAGATATGTAACTTTGAGACCTCTAGTTTTTGTATTTTCTCTTTGTTTTCTTTTCCCTTCATTCCTTGACCTACGGGTCACCCCCGCCATGTTTGCATTCTCCATTGCTCTCTGCTAAATCAATGAAAAGCCAGGAATCCCTGGATCTTTCAAAAAAAACTCTGCCACATTGCACCCAGTACAGTTCTTCTTGTTCTAACAAATTCTAAATTTGCATATGAAGTACCAACTAGTTGTGTTTAAAAGTTGCAGCTCACGGTGGACAATAACATTCATTCATTCCGGTTATATAGGGCCAACTAATAAATAGACGCCTGAATTTTTTTCCTTGCGTTTAGTCAAATCGCTCTCCACTGTCCGATCGAGATCCAAAGGCCCAGCTGCCTTCTTCTTCATCCAGCCTTCTTCTTGGCCCCTATAATAAAGCAAAAATAAAAACAAAAAAAATAAAGTTTCCTAAAAAAAGAATGAATTGGTGGCCTTGCTATTACCCTTGCAGAAGAAAGAAAATAAAAAAAAACTTATAACAAATGATGACGAAAACATGCACACAATTTGCACAGTAATTGCACTTTTTAATAATATATGAAAGAATAAACATATAATGTATAATTTTCCCGCTCTAGTATAATTTACACACATATTACATAGTACTTATTTGTATACTTGCACAAACCCCAAATCCACACATACACATAATTAAAGAAAAAAACGACCAACCCGCCACCCACAGGCTTGCATTACATTACATTACGAGACATTACGACAATATGAGTAAAATCCGAGCAAGCAATTAATCGACCACATAATAGGATGCGTGGGACTTTCAATGAGCTCAGTGGCGGCAACATCGATCTTGGTGGCTCACCAGTGTTCCCGTAGGACCTGGAGCACATGGTTACCCAATTAATGCACATTACAAGTTATATTTCTAGCTGAATAATTAAGTAACACACTAGTCTAGTATGTAAGGAAAAAGAAGGAAAGTTATGTCATTCATCATATTTTTCTCTCTACCAAACTTGTTCAACTGAAATGGGGATATTTTTAGAAAAATGTTTAGTATTTGTTGAGTGGATTCAAATTTATTCTTATATTACTTTAGCCGATCCCTCAAAACTTAATCCACCATTCTTCAATTCCTCATTTTTTGAAGGATTAACTTTTTGTCTATCTAGTTGATCCTCAAAGCTTAATGCCTCAAAAAAAAAATCCCAAAATAATTTTGTCACACAAGTTCATTTCAAACACAAATTTAAATGACTCCATTGCATAATTAAACAATGGTAGCACATTAATATCATACCTAACATAATTAAATAGTCTATTACCTACTAACACTATCTCGATATTGAACTAGCTAATCATCGAGATAATAAACTAAATAGAACTACAGTACAAAGGAGCTCTACTCCTCAGAGAAGTCCGACTCGGAGGAGATGGGGATCAACACCAACCCCCCTCGAAGGGGCCAGCCTCGTGGTAGTTGGCGGTGGACCGACTCCATGGCATTGAGTTGTCCATCTCCTCCTCGTCGTTTACGAGCTCGTGAAGACCCTCGAACATCTCCTCACGCTCGGCTTTGAGGCGGGTGATCTCGCGGTGCTCGCGGACAATTGTGTGTGCGTTCCCTACGGACTCAAAGAACGTGTTGTTCTGAGTGAGGATCTGCGGATGCTCCTCAAGGAGAGTGGCCACGAAGACGACATCAACGCGCTTGGCCACAAGCTACAGCTCGGCCGCTTGATGCTCCTTCTCCTCAGCCCAGGAGGCGACCCTCATAGCTAGAGGCAAGATGGCGGCCGCTGCTAAGGTGTCGAGGAGGAAGTTTAGCTTCACCGTACTCCAGAAGAAGCTGAGCGTGGAGGTATCACAGGCATGCACTGCTTCTTCTACATTGGCAAACATGCCAATTCACACACATGTCGACGCGTCTGGGTACTCTGGGTTACATATCTTATATATGCGCCCACTTTCCCCACGGACGGAGCCTCACATCGTGGTACTTCAGTGGCGGCTTCGACATGTGAGGCGCCGTGGGTGCTCGTCGACGGTGATGATGGGGGAGGTGGTGGCAGCGCGGGGCTCGGGAGGCGATGGATGTCGAGCGGCGGCCACGACCACGAGGTCGAGCTCGGCGGCGTCGATAGTCAAGCGGTGGACGTGACCTAGAGCCTGGCGGCAGCAACCCAAATCGGGGGCGGCAACGACCAAAATGGATGGGTGGTGGGGTGGGCTAGGTTTTGGGGTCGGCGGCACCGGGTTTCATAGCCGGAGGCTAGCCAATCTCATGACATTCCATTGGCTCGACCAGTAAGCAAGGTCGAAAACTTGACCATGGTTTCCTGGTAGAAACCCATTTCACCCAAGTTGTTGCGAAACCGAAAAAGAAGTGGTTTTCCGCACATCTTGCTCATTGTGTTGGTCCCACTTTTCTATTTATTTGGCCAAAAATGCATCGGACAAGTTGGATTTCCAACCTTCATGGGACTCCATGGAACAAAATCTTGGTTGGTGCCCCATCCGCCACACCATGAATGCGGGAGGGGAGTGGCCTCCCCATTTTTTTTTACTGAGAATTGCTCTTCTTGGAGCAAAAAATGAGGTAGAGGGAAAATGTTTGAGAGATAAAAAGCTATTTTTGAGGGACTAAAGGAAATGAGGGATATGCTAGATGGGTGTTAATTCCTTGAAACAAAAATTTATGCCCCAGATATAACTTTTGGGGGATCAACTAGACTTGATCTTAGTTCTTAATTTCATCACTCTCATTTGTACTCTACCCTGCCTAAACAAAATATAGTCTAACCTAATATATGATATATACTGGTAGTAATACAATATATGTAGCCACACTTGGTTAAAAGTTTGAATTGAATGAATGAATGATCGAGCATTAGTATATGTGAAACATAAGTGATACTACTAAGACATTTCAGAAGGATGGCGTTACCTGTTTTTGCTCGAATTGGTCGGCATTGACTATGCCAGCATGAAACAGCAGAGCCCAGAGATGCGTGGTGAACTCACCACCCCGTGAGAGATGATCAATGTGCTCCTTCACATTATCGGAAGGCGCGGCATAGAGCAACCTATTGGTCCAGAATCTTGCCAGCTCCTCCCATAGAACAAACACAGGCCGGTTTTCGAGACTCCTCCCTAGTTCCATGCCCTTCCGGAAAACTGATTCTTCCTTGGAGAAATCTGATTCTTCTTCATTCGTAATCACCCCTGTTGTTGAGTCCATATGTTTCATTGCCTCATATTTGTCTTTCGCCCCACGTAGTAAATGTCTTGCTTCCCGTGCGGCTGCATTATAAGCAGATTTTGTCTCCAAGGGGTTCGGAGGAAGCAACTGTGGCGCGGAGACAATCAAGTGTGCATAGTACTTGGACAACGTTGTGGCAACATCAAAATACACTGCTAGCTTCTCCCTCTCTTCTTCTACAGGGTGCTCATCAAGCCACTTCTTGTTTTTTGACTGCCCCATTTCTAGGTAACAAGTCGCAATGTGACAAGCCATAATAGTTCTCGGTCCATTTTTCCTCTCCGATAAGACACCAATTGTCGGCCAAGTCCAAGACCAAGTACCTAGATCACCATTGTCAATAAGGCAGAGGCGCATATAAGAGTCAACAATGGCTTCCTTCACGTGTGTGGTCAACAGAACATGATTGCCTGTAGGACTGCCAAACATTTCCTCGTAAACTTGCTCAATGTACCGCAACCCAAATATCCTTGAAAAAGTGATGCATTCCTTGAATGCACGTTTCACAAACGTGGCCAACACACACTCTTTTGTGCTGATTGCTTCAACAAATGAATATTGTCCAAGCTTACGTTGCCAGACATAGCCGGCGAAAAAATCAATCTTGCTCATAAATGCTTTAAACCTCATTTGGCAGCCCCCGTCTCCATTTCTGATAGACTGACACACAAGGGCAACTTTAGACCAGTTGGATGTCCAACACCGTACCAACTGCATCACTTGGAGCAAAACAATGGAGACCAGTATTACTAGAGTGATGACAAGGTCATATGATGCGGTCGTCACAACAATAGTGTCGCCAGAAATATGTGTTCTCCTTGCCCCAGGTATGATAGTCACAACTCCCACAAATATTATGCCAATGATTGAGGCAAATGTCCAAATTGTTGCAACTTTCAACTCATAGTAATGAAGGAAGGCATTGTTGGTGAAAAATATGTCATAGAGAAAATACAACTCAACCTCGATGACGTTAAATGCCCTCTCATAGTCAACAGTGCCATCATCCCTTTGTACAAGCAGGCCTTTGTTGACAAAATCCTCGGTCTCATCAAGGCGGGACTCAGCACATGCAAACCTGAAGAAACGTCGTTGCAACAAATGGCATAGGGAGAAGGAGAGGCAAACATCCTTGTAATAATCGGTGCTTCGTCCTGATGAAGTGAGGGTGCAAAGCCATATCTTGTTTGTAGTGATGACTTCATTACCCTCCAATATGTTGTTTCTTTTTCTGAAATGGTCTAGGGGCCAGTCGACAACGTACTTAGGGTAATCTCTCATAATGACGTCACCATCATGACTTCTTGAATGGCTCTCTCCCTTGTAATCAGCAATCAATTTGTTTACATTCCGCAATCTGCTTGGCAACACACTTGCTAGTGATCTGTGAAAGCCCTTAATGAAAGTGATGGCACACAGAACACCAATTGCAATGTTACCTACATCAGTGGAGATGGTGGATATACCAATTAGTAGGACATATCCACAATAGAGGCAGAGCTGGTATAGCAACTTCAGGAACTGGCTGTTGTGGTCAAGGTTGTACCCACTGATTGAGTCAATGCCGCCGAAGAGGGTGAGCAAGGATACGGCCCAGATGGGGTACATTTCACTCTTCACCGACGAGGACTGCATTAAGCCAATGCTGTATGTCCCGAGGGACAATGATAATGCATTTGCAACCAAGACACCTTTTTAAACAATCCAGTGGTTGGACCAGCGGCGGCTGGACCCAAAAGCCACAAAAAAGAAGGAGAGGGCAATGGCCACCAATGCAAGCACCTCAATACGAACCACTGTTCCTCTAGGGCTCTTCCACAGCTCACTCAGATTGCCTAAATGGAGCTCCATGCCTCCTTCTCCGCCCCCCGTAATCCACCCTGAAAGAAACATAGGTGTGGGTATAGTAAGACTACCCACCAATGTAGAATTACTACTAGGTGAGCTTAACATTGCTTGACCATGGCTTAACATAAATTCTCATCATTAGACAATTTTCATGACTGAATACTAAAATGTGATCTTTAATTTTGATGCAAAAACACGCATTCCATTGCCCTGTGGAATTTCTTTTTGCGAGTATGCCCTGTGGAAAAACAACAAATTATGTGCATAAGAAGTTGCTATTCTAGCCATTCGCTCTTGCCTTTCTAAACAAACATAGTTGCTCACTAAAACTAGCAAGCACTATTGTGGTCACCGTACTGCGTACAAGTTTATTTGCCATGTACGTACCAGGAATTCTTGTTCTTCTTCTTCTGCTGCTCTTCCCTAGGCTTTGCTTCAGGCAGGAGACGATGGAGGAAGAAGACAGACGAAGGAGATCTGTCTGTCTGTGTGGGATTTCAGCTGGCTCGCCAAAGGTCCTCTTGCTTACACGATGGGCTTGGAATATAATAAAGTTACTCTTACTCCAGCCATGTGTTTGGAATAACTTTATTTAGCTAACTTTAGCTACCCCAGAGAGTGTATCATAGCCTCTCTTTTTCGTTTTGTTTTTTCCTCTTTTTTTTCCAGCTGAAGCCTCCTCTCATTCTACCTGCCACGTCTCCATGAGTTTTGGTAACTATGATCCTTATGTCTTAATTTGCATGATCCCAATAAGTGTCTTTGTTGGCTGGAGGAATGGATCGGATTTTATATTAGTATTACTTTAGTGCTTAAGAGCAACTACATCAACTTCCTTAAAAAAACTTCCTGTAAAACTGGTTTTATGGGATGACCCTAAAATTCAGGGGAAGTTGTTCAAGAGCTACTTTTGATAGTTCCCGCAAACTTCTTCCCGCCATTCAGTGACGTGTGACGGCCACCGGCGAGGGGCGGTGCGGGCGTGGCCCGGGTGGCGGCATGTCAGCTTTTCGGCAGGGCGCACAATAAAGTTTCAGGTTGTTTCTAGCCCACCAAAATTACACCGAAGGATTATCTTTCCGTAAACCCGAGGAAAAAAAGTACCTAGTTTACAGGATCCCCTTAAGATGTGGATGATTTACGAGAACTATTTGAGAGGGTTTTTGCCCCAAATTCCCGTAAACAATGTCTTTTTATGAATAAGGGAGTTGTTGGACTTGCTCTAATTTAATCACTCCTTTTGTACTCATGCCCACCTTATAACAATGTAACTAATTCATTTTTGCTTCTTTCATGCTGAAAGGAACACTTTTTAAGTTAGAAAACACGTAGAAAGAGTGTCAACTAATTGTTTGGGTTTATCTTGGCATGCATTATACTCCCTCCATTTTTATTTACTCTGCATATTATCTTTGACCTAAGTCAAACCTTATAAAATTTGACCAAGTTAACTGAAAACACTCTAAACTTCCACACTAAAAAATATATGGTATAAAAAGATATAGCATGATGATTATAATGATATTGACTTGGTACCGTGGATGTTATTTTTTAGGGTTTTTATCATTTATGCCACTACTTGTGTCTCACTACTCAGTTTTGCCACTAGGAGTTTCAACTGCTCAAAATGTCATCGCTTTGTTAGGCGCATGCTAAAAAATGCGAGAGACACCATTACTGTCAGCTCAAAGCCCATTTACCATGTTATATGGCCAAAATACCCATGGACCAACATGTCAGGTTTCCCTCTATCTCATGACGATAAAAGTGTGGGTCCTACTCCATCCTCAATAGTGTTCTTATTTTTCACTAAAATTATTCGCTTGCTTACTCCTGACAAGTGGAGGCCACATTTATCATTGTGAGATAAAGAGAGTTGACATGTGGGTCTAGGAGTATTTTGGTCATATAAGGGCATCTCCAAGGTGGACCTGCAAACTTCCCACAACCGTCCAGTCCGCGTTGTCCGGCCACCACACCACACCCCTACTGGAACTCTACCTCTCCGTCACCTTAAGCGCTCCAGCAAGGCTCCACCTCGCTTCTCCTCCGTCGCCATTCAACCTCTTTCCTACGACCGCCCCTCCAAGTACCATCCACTACTGGTGTACTCACCATGCCCGATAACTACTCGTTGAATCGCTAGAGCTAAATACAGTTTTCCCTTATTTCTAGCAATGCATTCTGCTTTGAAGTACATATACGAGTAGTATGTTGAGTCGTCCGACGACTCGTCGGACGAGGAGGAGTACTTCAATGAGACGGTAATGATGCAGGCGGTCCTTAAAGACGCGCAGCATGCCGAGGAGCATGTTCTCAATTTTAAGTGCTCGATCAAGGGTCATCGAGTGCTCAACCGCAATAGGACGCGCGACCATTTGACACTGATGGCCGACTACTTTGCCCCCTATGCACTCTTCGTTGACCATTTTCTCCGGCGTTTTTGGATGCACAAGACTGTCTTTGATTGTTTGTACCATGGGCCTCTGCTCCTACGATGACTACTTCATCCTAAAGTGCACGCCCGCACTCCGGATGCTTGCATATGGCACGGCCGCTGATTCGTGGGACAAGTACCTACGAATGTCTGAAAGCACATGCGAAGATGACATGGTCAGGTTTGCAACTGTCGTGGTCGAGGTGTTCGGACCTCGGTACCTGAGAGAACCAACTGCGATAGACACCGGGAGGCTCTTAGCAATCTTAGAAGCAAGAGGGTGGCCATGTTTTCTTCGATCTCTTGACTGCATGCATTGAAAATGGAAGAACTGCCCGAAGGCTTTACAAGGGCAATATCAGGGTCATGTTAAGAAGCCCATCATCATTCTTGAAGCAGCTTGCATCACAGGATCTTTGGATTTGACACTCTTTCTTTGGCATGCCCGGGGATTTGGAGTTCTTCAGGCCCGTTTTGCAGTTGTTCATGGGCCTGCTAAACAAATGGGATCCGAAGACCTTGTGGGAGGTGATGACATGTTGCATGATCATGCACAACATGATCATTGAGGATGAGGGTGACCATGCTGCCGTAGCTCTAGAATTTGAGAACATGGATGATCCTATCCAACTTCCAAGCCAGAATCCGGCCACATTTGAAGAGTTTATTCAAATGCATCAACAAAAGTTTATTCAAATGCATCAACAAATTCGGCATCGACCAACTCACAAGCAGCTGAAGGAAGATCTGATTGAACATCAGGGGGCGGTTAAATGGGAAAACAATGTTGGGATGTAATATTTGAAATTTTTAAAATTTGAAGTATTGTTGCATGGGCAATTTGAACGTTTGTATCCTTTGTATGTGGCTATTTGATCGTGTAGATTAAAAAAATGAGGAAGGCTGGATGCATGCGGCTACGTAGTAATGGCGGCCTCCCGCATCCATGTCCGCAGACTCGTCTCCCTGTCCGCGGACGGATATGGGAGGAAATTTGCGAGTTACTGTTGGAGATGCCCTAACATGGTCAACGGGTTTGACCTGACAATAACGATGTCTAATGTCAGCAAACATCTAAGGAACGATGACATTTTTAGGTGTCTAAAGGCATTTTTGAGCAGACATCTCATGGGGTGATGGAATTTTTGACAATTTTTAATTTCTAATAGCAAACTGAGTAGTGGGACACAACTAGTGGCATAAATGATAGAAACTCTAACTTTTTTTTATAAACTTGATCAAAGTTTAGGAAGTTTGATCCGAGACAAAGCTAATATGCGAAGTAAATAAAAATGGAGGGAGTACATAGGCTGGTGTGCAATCTAATTAAGCAATGCAACTTGAAGACAAATTTGGTTCCAATTGAACTCACACGAATATACCTCCTTCTATAAGCTACTACAAGTATGCTTTTTTTTTTTGCACAGAAATCATACTAATACACGACCCGTAATCGCCATGCGCTGGGTGCATTTTAATTTTTTTTAATAGCCGTTTGATCTTCCGTCAGATCAACCTTGGCCCTCCTGAACTGAACTGTACTGTTTTTAGTTTACTTAATTTCGTGCGTTGGATCTGGGCGAAGGGACAAGATTGAGCAAATATTCAGTTTACACCCTTGTTTTTTCTGGAATTCAGGGTCAAGTGCATATCCCTTGGTTCATTTGCTCCCCTTGTTCCGTTCGTCTCCTTCGATTGGTTGTTTCCCCAGCGCCGCCGACCACCATGGGGCATGTCCCAATGCCGCCGGCCACTATAGCTTATTCATTTGATGTTCTAATGAATTTCACTAGGAAAAAGGCCCTGGAATATGCATGTTTTTTTGCAGTGAATTCTGTACCTGAAATAGGTCCTTAAATAAGTATGTTAGTTTTTATGTCAGAAATGTTTTTTAATGGTTGTTGCCATGTTCATTGGCTGTGAAATACTGTCCAGCTCTTTTGACTGAGAATAAATTTCTACAAGGCTGGGCATCGCTAGAACCTCTTCCCTATGATACGTAGGCTGCAAACGAGTCGAGTTCGAGCGAGTTGGATTTGACCCAGCTCAACTCATATCAAAATTCGAGTGAGTTCAGGCTGAGTGAAGCTCATGGACGAGCTGTAGAACATGACTCGTGCTCAGCTTGTAACGATATCGAGTTGATCTTGAGCTAGTTTCGAGCTAAATGAGACGATAAAAATTATAAAATCTACTACTATTATTCCAACTAGATAAATGTAACATCCCAAATTTTCAATTTGAAATGTTACGCATTAGATCATCATTGCATATCATATTTTATTGCATTTTGGTGTGATCCTAGAAATTCTACGCAACTCAAGGACCTACGGAGAGAGTTGAGGATTTTATTATTTTCATATTCGCGTTTTCGCGAATTTTGAAAAAAGGATCGTTCGATTTTAATTATTTTCTCTTCGAATATTTCTTTTATAAAAATAAAGAGAGAGGATAAAATGACTTCCTCAAAATAGAGAAATACCGAAGATTTAATATTAAAATCAAATAAGATTTTTATTCGGAGTTTTATTGTTATTTTATTGGAATTAGGAAAAAAAAGGCGTTTTTCAAAATTGCATTTTAGGCCTAAATAAATGTTCACTTTGTCCGGCTTATTTTTAGAGGACGGAGAAAATTTATTTCGGAATTTTTGAAGTCTTCTTAGTATTTCTTTTCTTTCTTTTTCTGCACGTTGGAATTATTTATAAAAAAAGTCAAACCGACTTCGGGCCGTACCCGAGCGGAACTCCGCCCGGGGAGGCTTTATAAGCCGCGCCGGCCGAGCCCCGAGGCCCATCAGCCTGAGCCCCGAAACCCTAGCCGCCGCGCCGCCGAGCCGCCGCCGCCGCCACGCCGCACCGCCGCACCGCCCCGCCACCGCTGCCGCCGCCGCACCGCCCCGCCGCTGCACCAGAGCCGCCCCGCCGTCGCCGGACCTCGCCGGACCCGAGATAGCCGCCTCGGTTTTTGCGAGAAAACCGTTTGGTTTTTTTAAACCCTAGATCCATATTTTTTATTTTAGATCCGCTTCGGTTTATTTTTGGTTTAGTTATTTAGCGAACGCCCGTTTTTACGTTCGTTTTAATGAACGGTTTTCACCGTTTAGCCGCAGACAGCGAACGTTCGTTTGTTAGCCTGTTCGTCAGTTTTTCTTTTTCTCGGATTTTCCGCGATTATTTTTCGATCGTGATTTTTGCTCCGATTTTCATTTTAGTATAACTTTTCGCTCGTTTATCGGAATCAGGCGATTCAAGCGCCTAGAGTTTCGTCTCGAAACCCTCTTTCCGTTTAATTAACTTAAACAAGTTTTTGCTACTGTAAAATTTGACTTTAGTCTAGATTAGTAAACGAAGCTTGTTTCTTTCGCAGTTTGAGTTTCGTTGCTCCGTTTGATTTTTTTTTTTTGGATACCGGAGTTCTTAAGTTGAAATTTCTGGTTAGACTTCTTATTTGAGTTTTACCCGTGCCCTTGCTTGATTTCTTATTGTATGCTTGTTTGATTGCGATAGAGTACCCGGAGTGCGAAGCGTGCTACATCGAGTCTCTAGGTTTCACATATCATCAGCAAGGCAAGTAACACTTTGATCATACCTCTTTACTACTCAGTTTTATTGCATTAGATCAATCCTCAAACACTTGCATGGTTAGGATCTGAAAAATTGTGGGTTGGAAAGTAGATGAGGTAGTACCTATTCACCTGTTTCATTATCAAACTCTGGGAGTTACTTCTATGTTGCTTATATTGCTATGCTATGCTAGTAGACGTGATTTGGGTTTGAGTGTATTCCATGACAGATTGTGAGTTTGTTTACTTAATGGTTCAACTTAAGGTGGCAAACTTTAATACACATCTGGGTGGATTGAGGCACCTGGGGAACCCAGTGATTGCCTGTATTTTTGGAAATCCCGGGTACCGTGTGATTTTCCTATGGACCGCCACCCAGGCTCAAAGGGATCATATGATTATTCATGTTGGAAACTTCCGTGTGCAGCCACATGCCATTATGGGCTTTGGCATAGTTGATTAAGTCGTGCGAACTCTTACAGTGGTAGACTAGCAGATGTAGGGGATGTAGGTGTACCGGTCTACCCATCGTAAGGTGCTAACGCTTCTGAAAGACTATGTCTCGGTCATCCGTTTCTCAAACACCTTGTAGTGCGAGAAATCCAACGGAGGAGATCGAGTCTTGTGGGGAAAAGTGCACAAACCTCTACAGAGTGTACAAACTAATCATGGTTAGCCGTGTCCCCAGTTATGGACATCTTGAGTATCTAGTTCTTGGATTATTATGTGGATCTCATCAATCTAAATTAATTTTGTTGGGTCAATGATTACTTTTAATTGGGATTGAGAGGGGGTTTACCTTCTCAATGTTTTCAACCAACTTTGTAGTTAAATAAAATATATTCCTTTGCAATAGGGAAAAATTGGCTTTTCGCAAAACCTATTAACCATACAGCCTCCACCATTCATATATGCATGTAGTGATAGCTTTACATTGTTCATTACTCTCTTGTGTTACAATTGCCAGCATATTCCATGTGCTGACCCGTTTCGGGCTGCAACGTATCATGTTGCGGACTTTTCAGATGACGAGTAAGGAGCCTTAGGTCGTGGTCTTTCACTCAGTGATGCCGGTGGAGTTGATGGACTCACTTTATCTTCCAAGCCTTCCACTGTTATCGTATTAGATGGCCTTAAGCCATATTTATTGTAATAAGTTATCTTTTGAGACATTCGATGTAATAAGTGTGTGATTGCTACTCTGTTATAAATCCTCAAGTACTGTGCGTGTCAGCATTACCGATCCAGGGATGACACTGATGCATAGAGATCAGGCTGTTTGAGGTCTGGTCGCTACAAGATGGTGTCAGAGCACACGCTGACTATAGGACACGACCACTAGCTAAAGCCCTAGATCACTACTCTCTTCTCATTTCTGACTTCTCTCCATTTTCTACTCTTTAGGATGGCGGACGCAAGGAACAAGTTTGCACAACCGGATGAAGAAACACCCTTTGGACGACACTTGAAGGAAGTCACTAGGTACCTGAACATCGGAATACCAAGCTTCACCGGGACTTACAACGCCACTTTACCAGAAGAGGAGCGCTGGATGATTCAAATTCAAGTTCCAGGAAGGACATTTTCGCCAGTCACTGAGCCCATAGAGTTTTCCTTTGATGCACCAACCTGGAGTCTAGGAAAGAGTATGGCAGCTCACATCACCATGGGACGCATTGGAGAAGTTTATCATAAGGATCTCAAGGATACTATCTACCAGATTTGTGGGCGCCGAGATGAGCAATGGGAGATGATTAGCACCAGGAAGGATAGATCAATTGCAGCTTTCATCCAGGAGTTAAACCAGCATATTCGCCGCCAGGAGAACCAGATGTGCGCAGGCATGATAGATCTGAAGAAGGCGATGACAAGGATCACAGAGCTTGAGGAAGAACTCAAGGCAACTCACGAAGATTACGAGGAGGAAATTGTTGTACTAGTGGAGAAGAATGACGATCTGGAAAGGAAGCTAGGAGTATTCATGGGAGACCCCGCGCCAGGAGGAGAAGATGATGAACCCAAGGAGATTCGTTCTGAGGACTACATCATCATCAATGACACCGACTCGGACCCCGACGATAGTGATGATGATTATGAAGACGAAGTTGGAGCAGATATCATGGAGTCTTCGACCGATAAATATATTTAGTTGACCACCAAAACAATAGTAGTAGTCTACCATGTATATAGTATAGTCCGAGCACTTTGTAACGACAAGTTCTAGACCGATTGTATGCCCTTGCTTGATTGATTAAGTGATATGATTGTGTTTGTCTCATGTGCATATGGGTAGTGTTTTCTCACTAGACCTCATTCTATTCTATTCTCTTCCCTCTAAACCCTCAGATGCCTCCGAGACGTGACCCTGGATTTACCTTTCCACCAGAGCTCACTCAGTTGATCCAGCAGCAGAATACCCTAATGCAGTTGTTAGTTCAGAACCAAGGCAACAACAACCCACCACCACCACCAGGTTACAACTTAGCCCGTTTTCTGAGGTTGCAGCCGCCGGTGTTTTCCAGTAGCACCGAGCCGATAGTGGCAGATGATTGGCTCCGCAGGATTGGAAGGGAGTTAACCACTACAGGATGCACAAATGCTGAGAGGGTGCGTTTTGCCGCGCACCAATTGGATGGACCAGCAGCCTCATGGTGGGAGAATTACATTGTCACCTATCCTATAGCCATTGTTACATGGGACCAGCTCCAGCAGGCTTTTCGCACCGCCCATGTATCAGCAGGAGCTATGGCCATAAAGAAGCGTGAGTTTCGCAACTTACGCCAAGGAGGACACACAGTTAGCCATTATGTGGATGACTTTAGCAAGCTAGCCCGTTATGCCCCAGATGATGTTGCTACGGATGCGGCTAAGCAGGAGAAGTTGTTGGAGGGATTGAATGATGAGCTGAGCATGCAGTTGATGGTAGCAACCTTTAATAACTATCAACAGTTGGTAGATAGAGCTCTCATGATTGAAGGGAAGCAGCAGCAGATTGATAACCACAAGAGGCAGTATGGACAAGGGAAGCATAATTCAGGAGCTCAACAGAGACCCCGTTTCACCCTGAACTCGAGAGGACTTGTGCATAACCGTGGAGGCCACACTCACAATGGAGGAAGTTCACACAACCATAGTGGCTCCAAGAATGGTAATGGAGGAAGCAACGGACAGAACCGTTCCAACCCATCAACGCCCGCCAAGAAAGATCTAAGCCACGTTACTTGCTACAAGTGCCATAAGACCGGACATTACCCAATGAATGTCCTGAAGCTAAGAATGGAAACGACAATGGAAGCTCTGGGAAGAAGCCCAACCCTTTCAACAGGGGACAAGTGAACCACGTTAATGTGGAGGAGATTGAAGCCCAGCCAGATGTAGTAATAGGTAAGTTTTTGGTTAAGTCTTTTACTGTAGTCGCACTTTTCGATACTGGTGCATCGCATTCATACATATCAAGGGGATTTGTGGATAAGTATATATAAACTGCCCACCAAAGTTCTTAGTACACCTATGTTAGTGAGCTCGCCAGGAGCAGAGTATATGGCAAGCCAAGGATGTTTTTAGATACCGTTGGCCATAGGTAGCCACGTTTTCCCCTCAGACCTGATAATTCTGGAGTCGCAAGGTTTGGAGGTGATTCTGGGTATGGATTGGCTATCGATGTATGGAGGAAACATCGATTGTGCTAGTAAGTCAATTTTGCTCACCGCCCCAGAAGGAAGAAGGATCAAGTATGTATCCCGGCATTTGCCGATTAGGACACAAGTAAATTCCTTAACAGGAGTTGTACAGGAGGAAGTACCGGTGGTAAAGGATTTCCCGGATGTATTTCCAGAAGAGTTGCCAGGCATGCCATCGGATAGAGACATAGAGTTTTTGATAGAGCTTTTGCCAGGCACAGGGCCAATATCTAAGAGACCGTATAGGATGCCCGCACAGGATTTAGAGGAAATTAAGAAACAGATTAAGGAGTTATTGGATAAAGGATATATTCGCCCAAGTTCGTCACCTTGGGGATCACCAGTACTTCTAGTGGAGAAGAAGGATGGATTGTTAAGGATGGTTGTTGATTATCGTGGATTGAATGAAGTAACGATCAAGAACAAGTACCCACTGCCGATGATCAATGATTTGTTTGATCAGCTGCAAGGAGCTAAGGTGTTTTCCAAGATCGATCTGCGATCAGGTTACCACCAGTTGAAGATTCGAGAGCAGGATATACCTAAGACAACCTTTACCACAAGGTACGGGCTATATGAGTATACCGTTATGTCATTTGGCTTGACTAACGCACCTGCTTATTTTATGAACATGATGAACAAGGTGTTTATGGAGTTTCTGGATAAGTTCGTCGTAGTGTTCATAGATGATATTTTGGTCTACTCGGAAAATGAAGAGGAGCATAAGGAGCACTTGCGTTTGGTACTTGGGAAGCTCAGAGAACATCAGCTATACGCCAAGTTCAGCAAGTGTGAGTTTTAGTTGAAGGAAGTTGGATTCCTTGGACATGTTATATCTGAAGAAGGAATAGTAGTAGACCCCAACAAAGTCGTCACTGTGACAAATTGGGAGGCACCCACGTTCGTTGGAGAGATCCGGAGTTTTCTTGGACTCGCAGGATACTACCGGAGGTTCATTGAGAATTTCTCGAAGATTGCAAAGCCTATGACGGAGTTGTTAAAGAAGGACACCAAATTCAAATGGACTGAGGAATGTGAGGCCAGTTTTCAGGAACTGAAGAAATGTTTGGTTACATCACCAGTGTTGATTCTGCCAGATCAACGCAAGGATTATGAAGTGTATTGCGACACCTCTCGTCAAGGACTTGGAGCAGTGCTTATGCAGGAAGGAAGAGTTGTTTCATATGCCTCACGACAGCTTAAAACCCATGAGTTAAATTATGCTATGCATGATTTGGAGTTAGTAGCCGTAGTGCATGCATTGAAGACTTGGAGACATTTTCTCATCGGAAACCATTGTGAGGTATACACGAATCACAAGAGTTTGAAGTATATCTTCACACAGAAGGAGTTGAATCTCGGGCAGAGGAGATGGTTGGAACTCATTAAGGATTATGACATGAAGTTGCACTATCATCCCGAAAAGGCTAACGTAGTAGCCGATGCGTTTGAGCCGCAAGAGTCATGTCAATACACTCATGACCGGAGAGTTACCCAAGGAGTTAGCAGAAGGCCTTCGTGAGCTACGTTTGGAGATAGTTCTGAGAGGTTATGTAGCAGCTTTGGAGATTCAGTCTACTTTGATGGATAAGATCAGAGAAGCACAGAAGACGACAAGGAGATCACCGAGATAAAGGAAAGGATGAGCAAAGGAAAAGCCAAGGGATTTCGGGAGGATGAACACGATACCTTATGGTTTGAGGACCGCGTATATGTTCCAAATGATCAGGAGATCAGGAAGCTGATTTTGCAGGAGGCCCATTGTCGGTGTCAAAACCGGCGGATCTCGGGTAGGGGGTCCCGAACTGTGCGTCTAGGCGGATGGTAACAGGAGGCAGGGGACACAATGTTTTACCCAGGTTCGGGCCCTCTTGATGGAGGTAAAACCCTACGTCCTGCTTGATTAATATTGATGATATGGGTAGTACAAGAGTAGATCTACCATGAGATCAAGGAGGCTAAACCCTAGAAGCCAGCCTATGGTATGATTGTTATTCGTCCTACGGACTAAAACCCTCCGGTTTATATAGACACCGGAGAGGGCTAGGGTTACACAGAGTCGGTTACAAATGGTAGGAGAACTACATATCTGTATCGCCAAGCTTGCCTTCCACGCCAAGGAAAGTCCCTTCTGGACACGGGACGAAGTCTTCAATCTTGTATCTTCATAGTCCAGGAGTCCGGCCGAAGGTATAGTCCGGCTATCCGGACACCCCCTAATCCAGGACTCCCTCAGTAGCCCCTGAACCAGGCTTCAATGACGACGAGTCCGGCGCGCATATTGTCTTCGGCATTGCAAGGCGGGTTCCTCCTCCAATTACTTCATAGAAGATTTTGAACACAAAGGCAGTGTCCGGCTCTGCAAAATAAGTTTCCACATATTGCCATAGAGAGAATAATATTTACACAAATCTAATCTGCTGACGTATTCCGTAGCATGACATCACACCACGACCAAGTCTTTATTTGAATCGTTTTATGGTCCCACCTCAGCGTGTTTAGCGAGGCAGTTTCCTTGGCATGCCTTGTCAAAGCAGAGACCGTGTCCCCTTATTCCGGGATTCTCATCAATACGGGCGTGGGTAACCCAACCGTACCTGTTGGTATGTTTTCTCGATCAAAGGCGAGTCCCAAACAGTCACGGGGAGGGCCCTTGGTATTCAACCTATTATAAAGAGACCAAGGCCTTACTCCTTTCTTTCAATCTCAAACGAGTTCGCGCTTCGCCTCGAGTTCCAACACCCAAGGCTCCAGATTTCAGGCGCTTCGGACCTTCGACAATGTCCGGTTCCGACCTTCGAGGCTGATGGATGCCCTCCTCCGTCATGGAGGAGGACATGCTGAAGTTGAGAGAGGCCAGGTTCTTGACCGGTGAAATCTCGCATAGGCTGCCTGCTCAAGGGCAGGTCATTCCCACTCCCAAGCCTGGTCAGAGTGTGGTGTTCATGTCTCACTTCCTTCGGGGGCTAGGATTCCCGACTGATCCCTTTGTGAGGGGGCTCATGTTTTATTATGGGCTGGAATTTCACGACTTAGCTCCAGAGTCCATCCTCCATATTTCCTCATTCATCGTCGTGTGTGAAGCCTTCCTCTGTATTACTCCTCACTTCGGACTATGTGTAACACCCTCGATGGGACTATATCTCCCACGTGTCCAGGCACGACTTAGAGGCATAATCGCATTGAAGGCATATGTCGCAAGTCAGGCAATCATCACAAACATCCCATGTAATATAGATGAATAAAAGGGATAACATAGTTGGCTTACACTCGCCACGTCAATCAAGTACATAAATAACATACATCATCCAAACACTCATGGCCCGACTACGGCGCCAAAATGAAAGATAACCCAACAAGCGACATGGTCCCGATCACCCCCAACAGGGCACCACTACTGATCATCAAGAAAAGAAACATAGTATCGCTGAGAGTCCTCGTCGAACTCCCACTTGAGCTCGAGCGCGTCACCTGGAGCGGAATCATCCGGACCTGCATCTGGTGTAATAGTAATCTGTGAGCCATAGGGACTCGGCAATCTCACACCCTCGCGATCAAGACTATTTAAGCTTATAGGTAAGGCAAGGTAAATATATATGTGGAGCTGTAGCAAGCGACTAGCATATATGGTGGATAACTTATTCGCAAAAGAGAGCGAGAAGAGGAGGCAAAGCGCGAGCGAGAAACTAGAGGACAACCTACGCAAGCATTACTCCAACACCGTGTCCACTTCCCGGACTCCGCCGAGAAGAGGCCATCACGGTGACACACTCGGTTGATTCATTTTAATTAAGTTAAGGTTCAAGTTATCTACAACCGGACATTAACAAATTCCCATCTGCCCATAACCGCGGGCACGGCTTTCGAGAGTTCAAATCCCTGCAGGGGAGTCCCAACTTAGCCCATGACAAGCTCTCACGGTCAACGACGGAATAGACCTGCTCCCGAGACGTTCCGATCAGACTCGGTACCTCAGTTCTTCAAGACACTTCGACAGGTTAAAACAAGACCATCAACACCGCCCGAATGTGCCGACAAATCCCGATAGGAGCTGCACATATCTCGTTCTCAGGGCACACTCAGATGAGCCAGACGTCGGGTAGGCCAGCCCAGAGTTGCCCCTGGTAGCCCCGGACATCGCTCGGTTGGACCAACACTCGGAGGAGCACTGGCCCGGGGAGGTTTAAAATAAGATTACCCTCGGGCTCCGGAAACCCAAGGGAAAAAGAGGCTAGGTGGCAAATGGTAAAACCAAGGTTGGGCATTGCTGGAAAAGCTTTAATCAAGACGAACTATCAAGGGGTTCCCATTATAACCCAACCGCGTAAGGAACGCAAAATCCGGGAACATAACACCGATATGACGGAAACTAGGGCGGCAAGAGTGGAACAAAACACTAGGCGAGAGGCCGAGCCTTCCACCCTTTACCAAGTGTATAGATGCATTAAGATAACATGGCAATATAATGATATCCCAACAAGTAAATAAATGTTCCAACAAGGAACAGCCTCCAATCTTCACCTGCAACTAGCAACGCTATAAGAGGGGCTGAGCAAAGCGGTAACATAGCCAATCAACGCTTTGCTAGGAAATGGTGAGTTAGAGGTTTGACATGGCAATTTGGGAGGCTGACAAGCAAATGGTAGGCATCATAGCATTGGCATAGCAAAAGAGCGAGCAAACTAGCATATCAAAGATAGTAGTGATTTCAAGGGTATGATCATCTTGCCTGCAAAGCTGTCAGAGTTGGCTGGATCCTCGAAAGCAAACTCAACAGGCTCCTCGTTAGCGAACTCATCTCCCGGCTCTACCCAAACAAGACAAACAATGAAACGGAACACAATCAACCACGTGCAAGGATCAAACAATATGATGCAATGATGATGTGCTATGCGGGATGCGATGCGGGATGCATATGCAAGACGTGACAGGGAATGCATGAACCTGGCCTCAACTTGGGAATCCAAGTGTGCCACTGGAAAGATGAGATGAAATCTCTTGAAAACGATATAAAGAACGCCGGAATCAGAGTGACGGTTTGGAAATGGCAAGTGATTCAAATATGACACCGGTCTGCGATTTACAGCAAGTAGCCATCTAAATGCAATGAGATGAACATGCTACAGCACCCAAACATGACAACAAAATACATGGCAGGGATGAATTCAAGATGCTTAACAAAAGTCTAGCACTGAGCTACGGCCAATTCATCCATTAACAGGTTCAAACAAGCATGGCAAAAATGCATATGGCAAACAGATCTCAGACTTAGTGAAATTAACACTTGTCTGGAATTTCAGACCAAGTATACCACTTTGGAGCAACAAAACAACATGCTACAGGACCTGAACATGGCAAAGTAAAACATGGCATGGAGCTACTCAAATAGCTTAACAAAAGTCCCTTAGTGGCCTTGAGCCAAAAGGGATCAGAAAATATACTAACAAGCATGGCAACATAGCAAAATCATAATCAGTTTTCAGACTTAGTGAAAACTGGCACATGCTAAAACTTATCCCAAGTAGGCATGTTTACGAGCTTGATGCACTCACTACGGTGCAAGTCATGAAAAGCCAAGCATACATCTATCAAGAACACACAAAATGCAAGCTATACATGGCAAGAACAATAGCATAGCATGCACGGATTAACTACAACATCATCGGCAAAATTGCAAACAAGTTGACAATCTGCCCAGATTCACAAAGTAGCAAAAGTAGAGCTCGATTGACTCAAGCTAGGGTTCTCCATAATTGCAAACAAAGACATGAATGTATAGAGCATCACAAGATTAATAAAACATCCTTACTGATCATCCTCAAAAGAGGCACGGATCTCTCGGAAACAACAAGAACATATGACAACATGAGATAAACAGCTCAAGGACTTAGTGGAAATGCTAAGTCCCTGAAAACAGAATTAGCAAGTGCACCACTATGCAAGCTTGCACAAGACACCACACACATCACAAAAATACATGGGTTGCACCTCTAGAAAGATGACAAAACCCTTAACAAAACATATGTAGAGCATCAGGGCATATCATGCACACATTAATCATGGCAAAAATGACAAAAGTCTAAATGGAGTAGCAGATCTGACAATTATCTCAAGTAGCCCTCTTCTAACAGCATTCCGGGCATCAAGATGAACTCAAATAAAAATGATGCAATGGAACAAAATGATGTACTCTGTGAGACGAACATTTTGATATGCTATATGCATGAATCGGAGCTATGGATGCAAAGTTACAGGGCTATGAACAGAAGCACTTGGATTTGCAATTCCGAGGACTTGGAAGAAATTTACCCCGCGCGGATCTAGGGTTTGACCCGGCGCGCGAACCGAGGCGGCCGGAGCACTGTAGACGCCGGAGTTGAGGAGGATCTCGCCGGAACTCGTCGGGGAGGAGGCCGGAGCTCGCTGGAGGAGCTGGCCGGCCGGATCTGTTGACGGCGGTGGCTGGTGGAGGCCTAGGGCGGCGCGGGCGAGGCTGGCGCGGCGGCCGGAGCTGTGGTGGCCGCGGGGAGAAGCAAGGCAGCGGCGCAGGCGGTCGGGCGGAGGAGGGAGAAGACCCGGGCGGCGGCAGGAGCGACTGGGCCACGGGGGCCCGGCTCGAGCCTGGCGGGCCCGCGCGGGTGGCGGCGCGGCGAAGTGGGCACACCCCCACGTGGCGGCGCGCGATTGGGCGGCTGTGGCGGCGCAGGCATGTCCGGTTAGGCAGCGGACATGTCCGGCGGCGGCGGGGAGATTTTTTTTAGGGTTAGGGGGGAGAGGATCCGCGAATTTGGAATGGGGGGTGTATATATAGGCATAGGAGGAGCTAGGAGAGTCCAAACGAGGTGCGGTTTTAGGCCACACGATCGTGATCGAACGCTCTAGATGATGGAGCAGAGATAGGTGGGTTTTGGGCCAAATTGGAGGGGTGTTGGGCTGCAACACACACGAGGCCTTTTCGGTCCCTCGGTTAACCGTTGGAGTATCAAACGAAGTCCAAATGATACGAAACTTGACAAGCGGTCTACCAGTAGTAAACCAAGGCCGCTTGGCAAGTCTCGGTTCAATCCGGAAATGTTTAATCCCCACACACGAAAGAAAGGTAGAAATGGCCACCGGAGGAGAACGAAGCGCCGGAATGCAAAACGGACAATGGGGAAAATGCTCGAATGCATGAGATGAACACATATGCAAATGTGATGCACATGATGACATGATATGAGATGCATGACAACGGTAACAACACACGGAGACAAAAACCCGAACCCGAGAAAATAAAATAACTTAACGCCGGAAACGGCAAGAGTTGGAGTACAAATTGGGAAAGTTACATCCGGGGTGTTACACTATGGCTCAAGACCTTCAAAGTAGAGTCGAAGATGATCGAGGGACGGCACGCGGAGTGCGGAGGTGCTTTTATAAGCAAGAATGCTGGTGCTCCATGGCCCGAGGGCTCTTTTCCAGGGGAGTCCAGCTTATGGCAACGAGAGTGGTTTTATGTCACAGCTCCCAGGAGCACCAAGTGGGTGGAGCTGCCTACTTTCCGCTCGGGTCCCCCGCCACGCCAGGCGTCATGGGTCAATAAGGGGCTGGACTGGGGGCCGGCAAAGGACGTGCCCCTGTTGCAGGGCCGCATCCGAGATCTCCTAGAAAGAGACATCAGTCTGGTCGTGGTGAAGCAGGTTATGTTAATTCGCCGAGTTCTGCCCTGCAAACATCGCCCCCTCCGCCTGTGGGAGTTCAACCCGGAGGGACCACGAGTTCTCCAACATTTTCTTGGCATGACGCCCGTGGAGATGTACAAATTGTTCTTCGGACCACAAGTAGTGTGTCCGAATTCTACGAAGGACGTAGGTCTGAGCTGCAATCGTCCGAATACTCAAGTAAGTAGCCTTGTGCCCGGACTCGCTATCCATATATTTATCATAAAATTGCCCCTAAAAGAGCTGTCCTTTAAATAGGAGTGGATAGCGAAAGCAAAGCTAATCAGGTGTCCGGCCCCCTCCCCGAGACCACGCCGGGTCCCGTGCTAGTCAGGATGTTGGAGGTTGTGCCTTCAAAGGAAAGCGAGGGAGGGGACAAGGAAGCTACAGCCTCCTCGAAGGAGGTTGTCCGGAAGGGAGGAATCAAAAATTCCTCTCCTCGGGGGAAGAAGAGGACCGCCTCTGAAGACCCGGAGACCATGGCCTCAAAGCGGGGGAAGAAATCTTCGCCAGAGGGTCCTGTGCTGGGGGATACTTCGGCCGAATTATGCCCTCAAGGGGATCAGCCCTCCACCAGCCGTAAGTAGGGAGGAGTTTTCCTTTTAAGGAACGAGAGAAATCCTTGCTTTATATCTTAGAAAAGTAATCGAAAATTTACCTTGTAGCTCGGACCTTAGCCCTTCTCAGCAGAGCTCGTCTTCGGGGGATCTTCTTCCGGAGATGATGGAGAGCGGAACGCCTCCCCCTGCCGTATCACCTCGCGAGGCGGGTGACCCTGAGGTATCGTCGCGGAGGGTTTATCCGAATCCGGCAGGGCCGGAAGGCAGTCATATGGCCCCCCAAAGTCCTCCGCGTCCGGCCTTCGTAAAGGGCCATCGGACGAGTCCGGCGCCGTCTGGTGTGCGGTCGGAGGAGCTGAAGGATCTGCTAGGGCGAGCATCTATCTCAGAGGAGCACCGTGCATTGATGGGTACGGTGATTGAGAGGATTTCATCCGCGGAGAGCGGATTGCATGAGGCCGTCAGGAGTTTACTGACAGGTTTTGAGGTACGCGAAATAATGTACCCTTTTTGGACAGTTGCACATAAATAAGATGCGCCCTGTGTAGATAGTAGCCCCTGAGACTCTGTGCGTTGTCAAAAGTGATGGCGCGCGGAGGATCATAATCCCAGGTCTAATATGCCTCCTTCATACGTAGGTGGCGAAGTGTCTGGTGGCAAGCCGGACTGATGAATTTGCCGAGCTAAAGCGGCAACTTGACGTGGCAGATGCTGACATCGCGCTTGTCAACAAGCGGCTTGACGAGGCGCAAGGTATGTAATTCCTCCGGCGGCACCTGGTAAGAGGAGCTTTATGCCAGTATCTTACAATGTGTGCACTTGATGCAGATGGTGCTGCCGCCATGGAGAATCTTCGGGCGGAACTTGCCCGAGCCAAGGAGCAAGCCAGGAAAAGTGATGCAGCTACCGGAAAGGCAATTGAAGAGCTGAAAGCCGAACAGGCTGCTCACTGCCGAAGCAAGAAGGAAATGGCCGAGATGGCCGTGAAGCTGAAGAACGCCACTGACCGTTACAAGCTTCTCGAAAAAGAAGATCGGGTGGAACAGACGGACCTGGAGAAGGCTGTTGCCGATGCCAAGGATGCTCGCTCTGCGATGAGGTCTATGAAGGTGGAGCTGCGTCAGGCCGGAGAGATCGCGGCTGGAAAGCCCTTTATGCTGCGGAGGAAGTTTTGTGATCCTAAACATGCTCCGTTAGACCAGATGTGGAGTACAGCGGACACCTATCTGGATTTGGCAACGAGTGTCGCGGATGCGGCCGAACACTTCCGAGATCAAGAAGATCGCGAAGTGGAAAAGCTCTTTTGGTCGCAGTTCCACAATCCAGAGCATCCACTGTCATTAGCCGATCGTTTGGCCGAATGGGCCAAGCTAAATAGGTTGTCCGGACTCGCCATGAAGTATGTCATGAGTCATCTGTGGCCAGAGAGGCCAGGGCCGAAAAGTTATTTCAACTTGGTGCAACAGTTCCTTGGTGCGGCGCCGCATATTAATGCGATGAAGAGGTCAGCGTGCATAGAGGGTGCGCGGATGGCTCTTGCCCATGTGAAAACATACTGGGCGGAAATGGAGGCCACCGCTGTTGCATCCCCAGACTCGGATGGAAGCCGAGTACCCGCCGAGCACTATTTTCAGGAAGTTCTACAAGGGGATCGTTTAATAGAGACGCAGTGCTCGAAGGATACTATATTAGAATAGTATATATTATTGTAAAACAGTATTTTGATAAATTGTAGAAGCTTTTTATACTTGTTCCTGCAAGTATTATAATACCTCCTGTGCGGCCGTTTAACATATATGTATATATAATCTGAAAGATGGCAGTCGTCGGCTTCAGCCCCCAACCACATAATGCGGGGGTGTTCGCAGAAGGCGCATTTTCACACTTGATCCAACGTCTTGGTCCTAGAAAGGAGGTGATAGCGCAGCGAACTAGGCAATCGGACTATGATGCTTTATCACTTTCACTTAGCCATAGGAGTTTGACAGTGAGGCTACTTATATAGCCCCTGGTGGCACCTGCGCTCGCCCAAACTCGGGGCGCGTATGTGCCTGGCTGGGAAGCAACCCTTCGTTAATGCGGAGGAATCCTAAAGATTCCGGTAAGTCATCGAGTGGTTGACTAGTCTCACGCTATATCATGACAGTCAGTTTTCGGCTTTCTCTACTGAGGTGCTCGCCTGGCCGAACCGGGGCACAATGGCAGTAGTTCTCCTGGTGCCGCCTTAGCCGATAGAGCGGAACGTAAGGTAGCAAAACATAGGAGCCGGGCAAACCCAACATGTGACCAAAGACATGATTCGGAGCTGATGCATATAAGGCCAAACTCACGACGCTGAACACTCCCTAAGGTATTCGGTCTTTATGAGGGCGGGCGGGATAACGCCCTTAGTAATAAGCCCCTGGTGTCCAGGTACGCGCAAAAACTCTGACGTGGCCACATGCCAAAACGCCAGCCTCCTCCTTGGTTATACCAAGAAACCAGGGGATGCGTATCAACAAGAGACCGTAAAAAAGGTTTACGCAGGGTCTTAATCTGAAAAGAATCCTTGGAACGGGTCCCTACTGCACGTCTGCACCTGTGTCTCCGTTGTGCCGTATCCTGGACGGGCGTAGCACAGTGTTCATCTGTAAAAGAGAGGAACTTAGTTAAAGAAAGATTGTGCCGAACATGAGTTATACTAAATAAACGAAGTATAAATCAAAATGGGTAAAATTGAGCTTTATTGTCTCTTGTTTTATATGCGCGGAGCCCCTAGTACAGGGGCATACGACTATTAAGCCTTTATCAATTGTATGTTTATGCTGGACTCGTCTAGCCGTTCCGTGGTCTTGACGACCTGTTTAGGTGCTTTGGCTGGTGAAGCCGCTTTATTGTGGGGCTGTCAAGGCAGCCGCACTGTCTTCCGCACGGGGGGAACACTCAATGTTTTCCCTTTAATGAGATGATGCCTCGTGGACCGGGCATCTTAAGCGTGAGAGATGCATAATGCGGTATTGCGTTAAAGCGGGCGAAAGCTTCGCGTCCCAGCAGTGCTTGATAGCTACTTGAGAATGGGGCGATGTGGAAAGTTAGCTGTTCGCGACGGAAGTTATCGGGGGAGCCGAACATAACTTCTAGCTGGAGAGAACCCATGCAACGGGCATCCGGGCCTCGCGTTACCCCTTGAAAGGAGGTTTTGCTATGGCGAATTTTTGTTGGGTCTATCCCCATGTTGCGGATTGTGTCCTGGTATAACAGGTTTAGACCACTGCCGCCGTCCATCAGGACGTTTGTAAAGTGGAGTCCGTCGATTATTGGATCTAATACCAAGGCAGTCCAGCCTGCGTTCCGGATACTTCTAGAGTAATCCTGATGGTCGAAGGTGATCGGTTTAACAACCACTGGCGAGACTCCTTTGGGATAGGCCGTATGGCGCGTATTTCTGTTGGCGCCATTCTGTTCGTCACGTGAAGTAAGTTTACTGTTTTGACTTATTGTGGCAAATCCTTTTGTTTCCTTGTGCTCTATTTGTGGGGTTCATCGTCGTCCTCACTTGGTGTGTCGAGCCCCTTGTGTTCGGCGTTGAGTTTGCCGGATTGCTTGAAAACCCAACAATCTCTGTGGGTATGGTTCGCAGGCTTCCCAGGAGTACTGTGTATTTGACATATCTTGTCCAAGATTTTGTTTAAGTTGGATAGCTCGTCCCTGTTATCCTTGAGGGGCGGCTTTCTCTGATTCTGCCGCGAGCTTTTGAATCCGGCGTTGACCGCCGTGCTCTTTGGGCTGTTTCTCTTATTTCGACGTTGGTCCTTGTTGCGTCGGGGTTTTCCGTTTCCATCCCTAACTACGGATGTACTTGGGTCACTGGTGCTACATCTTGCCAACCAGCTGTCCTCTCCTGCGCAAAAGCGGGTCATGAGGCTTGTTAATGCGTCCATTGTTCATGGCTTTTCTTGGCCGAGGTGTCTGACGAGCCATTCGTCTCGAACGTTATGCTTAAAAGCTGCTAGGGCTTCGGCGTCCGGACAGTCGACTATCTGATTCTTTTTAGTAAGAAATCTATTCCGGAATTTCCGGGCTGACTCTCCGGGCTGTTGAGTTATGTGACTGAGATCGTCTGCATCCGGAGGGCGGACATAGGTCCCTTGAAAATTTGCCCGGAAAGCATCCTCAAGCTCTTCCCAACTTCCAATGGTGTTTTCGGGAAGGCTTTTGAGCCAATGCCGGGCTGGCCCTTTAAGCTTGAGGGGTAAGTATTTTCTGGCGTGGAGGTCATCTCCTTTGGCCATGTGTATGTGGAGGATATAATCCTCGATCCAGACCCCAGGGTCTGTTGTTCTGTCGTACGCCTCTATGTTTACGGGCTTGAATCCCGCTGGAAATTCATGGTCCAGCACCTCATCGGTGAGACATAGGGGGTGTGCGGCACCCCTGTATTTGGGTGTGCCATGATGTTCGGATATTTGTTGTGTTACATTGCTTACTAGATCTTGCTTTCTTGGCCCGTAGATAGATCTGGCTGGGCCATCTTTTTGATGCGGATCCTTTGGTGGATCGCGTGCCGGCTTGTGTGCGTCGCCGGTTGCCGCTCCATGCTGGCCATGCGGTCGTCTATCTGACCGGGTGGCTTTCCTATTTTTTGACTGTGGGGGCTCTAAGGCCTCCTCATCAAATTCAGGCAGTAGCTTTCGCTTTGGATAGCTTTTTGTGCGGCGACTGCCGCCATATTTGTCCGCGGTGCTGCGTACTTTGCTCCATCTAATTCTGAGTGCATCTTCCACAGTTTTGAGCTTCCGCTTCTGCTTTTTCAGGCTACGCGCAGTAGCGACGAGCCCTTCATGGAGGTTCTTCTGCTCCATAAGCTTATCCGGCGTAAGGTCGTACGGACTGTTGTTTTCGTCGGGGACGGGGTGTTCGGTTTGTTTATCCAAGTTGCCCTGTTCGGACGGTTGCTCGAAGGCATGTTCGTTGTCCGCTGGCTCGTCCTGCTCTATGGCTGGGTCTGTATGGCTGCTGTCTCTGTCGAGGCGGGGCTTGAGCGGCGCTTACGTCACCGCTTTGATTGCTTTTCGAGTGAACGATCCCTCGTTGCATCCCTGTGTTCCTCGTCGTCGCTTCCTTTGGGTGTGTCCACCATGTATACATCATGAGATGAGGTGGATGTCCAGTGCCTTATAGGCGTTGGTTCATGTTCATCTCCCACATCATCGTCCATACCGTCGATGTCTTCGGAGTCGAAGTCAAGCATGTCGTTTAAATTATCGACAGTGGTTACGAAGTGGGTGGTGGTGGGGTTTGAATTTCTTCATCATCCGCATCCCAACCTTGTTGACCATAGTCCGGCCAGGGCTCTCCTGATAAAGAGAGAGACTTTAGTGAATTCAGAATATCGCCGAAGGGCGAGTGCTGAAAGATGTCCGCGGCGGTGAACTCCATGATCGGCGACCAATCAGGTTCGATCGGTAGGGGCGCGAAGGGCTCGGAGTCTAGAGAGGAGTCCGGCTCCTTGGAGTCACGGGCTTCGCAGAGAATAGGGCTAGTGTTCGGCTCGATCGCCGTAGAGATTGCAGCCCCCAAGGCGGTGTCCAACCACCCATCCTCGATTGGCGCAGTTGGCTCTGAATTAAGGGTCGGAGCTGATGCGGGTGCGGCCTCCAGGGCACTGTTCGACAGTAGAGCTAGATCATGCCCATCATGACAGTGCGGCGGGCTCGACTGCGGCTCGAATCCGTCGAAGATCAAGTCTCCGCGGAGGTCCGCTGTGTCGTTTAAACTTCCAAATCTGACCTGACGGCCAGGGGCGTAGCTTTCGATCTGCTCCAGATGGCCAAGCGAATTGGCCCGCAGTGCAAAGCCGCCAAATACGAAGATCTGTCCGGGGAGAAAAGTCTCACCCTGGGTCGCATCATCGTTGATGACCGGAGGAGCCATCGGGCCTAAAAGTGACGACACAGAGGAACTCTCAATGGAAGCACCAATGTCGGTGTCAAAACCGGCGGCTCTCGGGTAGGGGGTACCGAACTGTGCGTCTAGGCGGATGGTAACAGGAGGCAGGGGACACAATGTTTTACCCAGGTTTGGGCCCTCTTGATGGAGGTAAAACCCTACATCCTGCTTGATTAATATTGATGATATGGATAGTACAAGAGTAGATCTACCACGAGATCAAGGAGGCTAAACCCTAGAAGCTAGCCTATGGTATGATTGTTATTCGTCCTACAGACTAAAACCCTCTAGTTTATATAGACACAGGAGAGGGCTAGGGTTACACAGAGTCGGTTACAATGGTAGGAGATCTACATATCCGTATCGCCAAGCTTGCCTTCCATGCCAAGGAAAGTCCCTTTCGGACACGGGACGAAGTCTTCAATCTTGTATCTTCATAGTCCAGGAGTCCGGCCGAAGGTATAGTCCGGCTATCCGAACACCCCCTAATCCAGGACTCCCTCACCCATGACTCACCATATTCGATTCACCCAGGAAATACCAAGATGTACTTGGATCTGAAAGATAGATTCTGGTGGACCAGAATGAAGAAGGATATTGCAGAGTATGTAGCAGTTTGTGATGTATGTCAGAGAGTGAAGGCAGAACATCAGAAGCTAGCAGGATTGCTGCAACCACTGTCGATACCCGAATGGAAGTGGGATAAGCTAGGCATGGATTTTATCACGGGATTACCCAGGACTCGTTCAGGCTATGAATCGATATGGGTTTTAGTCGATCGCTTGACGAAAGTAGCTCATTTCATCCCAGTGAAGACCACTTACACCAGTGCTAAGTTGGCAAAGATATACATGACCAGGATCGTATGTTTGCATGGAGTTCCGAGAACAATTGTATCAGATAGAGGAACCCAGTTTACCTCAAAGTTTTGGAATCAGTTGCATGAAACTTTGGGAACCAGACTGGAGTTCAGTACAACTTTTCACCCACAAACAAATGGACTGACCGAGAGAGTCAACCAAATTCTAGAGGATATGCTGAGAGCTTGTGCACTAGATTATGGATCTAGTTGGGATGACAACTTGCCCTATGCAGAGTTCTCATACAACAACAGTTACCAAGCCAGTTTGAAGATGACCCCTTTCGAAGCATTGTACGGAAGGAGGTGCAGAACACCATTGTTATGGGATGAAGTTGGAGACCGACAGTTGTTTGGACCAGATTTGATTAAAGAATCAAAAGAGGAAGTTAAACTGATTCGCGATAGACTCAAGGTAGCCCAGTCCAGGCAGAAGAGCTATGCGGATTCTAAACGCAAGGAGACAGCTTACGAAGTTGGACACAGAGTGTATCTTCGGGTATCACCACTCCGAGGAGTTAAGCGCTTTGGAGTTAAGGGAAAGTTAGCACCACGATTTGTGGGACCATACAAGGTTTTGGAACGTATGAGAGAAGTTGCTTACAAGTTGGAATTGCCCAAATGATTGACAGGAGTTTACGATGTGTTCCACGTTTCTCAGCTGAAGAAGTGCCACGCGGAGATGGCCGATATTCCTCTGAAAGATACAGTGCCACTGGAAGCGATATAGTTGGGAAGCGACTTGACTTACGAGGAGAAGCCAGTCAAGATTCTCAAGTTTGCCAGCCGGGTTACACGCAGCAAAGTTACCAAGTTCTGTAAAGTTCAGTGGAGCCACCATACCGAGGATGAAGCCACCTGGGAACAAGAAGAAGACGAGAAGAAGACCTACGCAAGGACCATCCACACCTATTTTCTAGCCAACCCGAATCTCGAGGGCGAGAGTCATCTTAAGGGGTGTAGGTTTGTAACATCCCAAATTTTCAATTTGGAATGTTATGCTTTAGATCATCATTGCATATCATATTTTATTGCATTTTGGCGTGATCCTAGAAATTCTACGCAACTCAAGGACCTACCGAGAGAGTTGGGGATTTCATTATTTTCATATTTGCGTTTTCGCGAATTTTGAAAAGAGGATCTTTTGATTTTAATTATTTTCTCTTCGAATATTTCTTTTATAAAAATAAAGAGTGAGGATAAAATGACTTCCTCAAAATAGAGAAATATCGAAGATTTTATATTAAAATCAAATAAGATTTTTATTCGGAGTTTTATTGATATTTTATTGGAATTAGGAAAAAAGGTGTTTTTCAAAATTGCATTTTAGGGCCAAATAAATGTTCACCTTGTCCGGCTTATTTTAGAGGACGGGGAAAATTTATTTCGGAATTTTTGGAGTCCATTCAGTATTTCTTTTCTTTCTTTTTCTGCATGTCAGAATGTTTATTAAAAAAAAGTCAAACCGACACCGGGCCGTACCCGAGCGGGACTCCGCCAGGGGAGGCTTTATAAGCCGCGCCGGTCGAGCCCGAGGCCCATCAGCCTGAGCCCCGAAACCCTAGCCGTCGCGCCGCTGCCGCCGCACCGCGCCGCCCCGCCGTCGCCGCCGGACCTCGCCGGACCACCGCCGGACCCGAGGTAGCCGCCTCGGTTTTCGCGAGAAAACTGTTTGGTTTTTTTTCGAAACCCTAGATCCCTTTTTTTATTTTAGATCCGGTTCAGTTTATTTTCGTTTTAGTTATTTAGCGAACGCCTGTTTTTACGTTCGTTTTAACGAACGGTTTTCACTGTTTAGCCGCAGACAGCGAACGTTCGTTCGTTAGCCTGTTCGTCAGTTTTCTTTTTCTCGGATTTTCCGCGATTATTTTTCGATCGCGATTTCTGATCCGATTTTCATTTTAGTATAACTTTTCGCTCGTTTATCGGAATCAGGCGATTCAAGCGCCTAGAGTTTCGTCTCGAAACCCTCTTTCCGTTTAATCAACTTAAACAAGTTTTTGCTACTGTAAAATTTGACTTTAGTGCAGATTAGTAAACGAAGCTTGTTTCTTTCGCAGTTTGAGTTTTGTTGCTCCATTTGATTTGATTTTTTTTGCATACCAGAGTTCTTAAGTTGAAATTTATGGTTAGACTTCTTATTTGAATTTTACTCGTGCCCTTGCTTGATTGCTTATTGTATGCTTGTTTGATTGCGATAGAGTACCCGGAGTGCGAAGCGTGCTACATCGAGTCTCTAGGTTTCCCGGATCATCAGCAAGGCAAGTAACACTTTGATCATACCTTTTTACTATCCAGTTTTATTGCATTAGATCAATCCTGAAACACTTTCATGGTTAGGATCTGAAAAATTGTGGGTTGGGAAGTAGATGAGGTAGTACCTATTCACCTGCTTCATTATCAAACCCTGGGAGTTATTTCTACGTTGCTTATATTGCTATGCTATGCTAGTAGCCGTGGTTTGGGTTTGAGTGTATTCCATGACAGATTGTGAGATTGTTTACTTAATGGTTCAACTTAAGGTGGCAAACTTTAATACACATCTGGGTGGATTGAGGCACCTGGGGAACCCAGTGATTGCCTGTATTTTTGAAAATCCCGGGGTACCGTGTGATTTTCCTATGGACTGCCACCCAGGCTCAAAGGGATCATAAGATTATTCATGCTGGAAACTTCCGTGTGCAGCCACATGCCATTATGGGCTCTGGTATAATTGATTAAGTCGTGTGAACTCTTACAGTGATAGACTAGAAGATGTAGGGGATGTAGGTGTACCGGTCTACCCATCGTAAGGTGCTAACGCTTCTGAAAGATTGTGTCTCGGTCATCCGTTTCTCAAACACCTTGTAGTGCGAGAAATCCAATGGAGGAGATCGAGTCTTGCGAGGTAAAGTGCACAAACCTCTGCAGAGTGTACAAACTAATCATGGTTAGCCGTGTCCCCGGATATGAACATCTTGAGTATCTAGTTTTTGGATTATCATGTGGATCTCATCACTCTAAATTAATTTTGTTGGGTTAATGATTAATTTTAATTGGGATTGAGAGTTTACCTTCTCAATGTTTTCAACCAACTTTGTAGTTAAATAAAATATATCCCTTTGCAGTAGGGAAAAATTGGCTTTTCGCAAAACCTATTAATCATACAGCCTCCACCAGCCATATATGCATGTAGTGATAGCTTTACATTGTTCATTACTCTCTTGTGTTACAATTGCCAGCATATTCCATGTGCTGACCTGTTTCGGGCTGCAACGTATCATGTTGCAGACTTGTCAGACAACGAGTAAGGAGCCTTAGGTCGTGGTCTTTCACTCGGTGATGCCGTTGGAGTTGATGGACTCACTTTATCATCCAAGCCTTCCGCTGTTATCATATTAGATGGCCTTAAGCCATATTTATTGTAATAAGTTCTCTTTTGAGACATTCGATGTAATAAGTGTGTGATTGCTACTTTATTATAAATCCTTAAATACTGTGTGTGTCAGCATTACCGATCCAGGGATGACACTGATGCACAAAGATCAGACTGTTTGAGGTCTGGTCGCTACAATAAGGCACAACACAACATAAAAACACTAAAAAAATCATTCCGATCTAAACGATGATAATATGAAGTTCTTATAAGTAGTTTGACATATGTTTAATTGATTACTTATGCATGCTTACTCAAAGTCCTACTATTTTATAGATGGTGCATTATATTAAGGTAAAGTCTTGGTTGCTTCAATTTGTTGGCTGGAATGAACCAAAAGCTGATTTTTTTTTTCTACTCAAAATGCATCATACCGTGCTAATTTAATATTATAATTGTCAGATGCGGTGAAAGGTACATGCGTCACAGGTTTTGGCATACACTTTTCAGTTTTATATTTATTGTTATTGCAACACGCTCGTTCTGTTGGCTGCTAGTTTGAAATGAAAGGTGCATGAAGGCCCAAAAGCTAGCAAATGATTTGGCTCTCGTAGTGCGACTACAAATAGTAAGACATGATAATTATTGGCAAAGCAGTGACTTGCAAGCTTAACATGATAATCTGAGCCGGCATTTCGCAAAGCACAATAACTAGGAAACTCAATCATCCATTAATGTTATTATCGCTACAAGGAACACATGGCAACCATATATAAACTCAATGAAGATATAGAGTCACATTATACTCGATGATATCTCCCTTGGACGGGTTCACAGAGTTGATGCAGTTAATGCATACGGTCCTGAGCAAGCCGTATCCTTTGGCCATTCGAAATGCACCACGGCCTCCAATAACGGGGAGCTCTCTGCTTGGTTTACTGAATTGATTTCTTGAGAACATCACGAACGAGCTGCCTTTGAACGGACCATCTGTCATCTCACAATCAATAGTTTCCAATATCGTGTACCCATCTTTCCCCGTTTCAACGTACATACCCTGTGCATTCCCAATCACCTTAGAAGTACTCGCAGGCCCCTCGGTGAGCACGTCATCAAACACGTAGACGGAGCTAAAGGGCACTAAGCCATGAGCATGAGCCGTGGCATTCTTGTTTTCGGCGACAAGGACCGAGGATGGATCATTCACACTATGGGTGTTGTGAAGGTAGAAGCGGATGTTTGTCACCTTCTCGCTTCCACTAACCGGATAAGCATTGCATTGGAGAGATATAAGGAGGACGGTGAGGAGTAAGAATCGAATTCTCATCTTGTGTTCTTGTGGTTTTTGGATTGTGAATTGAACATGATCGGTGAGAAGGTTTGGTCTGTGTATTTATAGTTGGGGAGAGCATATCATTTCGTATTCTTTATATGGGAAAAAATTAATGAATATAGATAGGAGGATATCTTTTGGTATAAGATATGTACACATAATTAATGATTATACTTAAGTACTGCCTATCTTTGGAAAGAAATTAATATGAGCCATCTATAGAATATTTGGTGAAATGACGATAATATATTTTATCATGAATCTAATGCTACTAATTTGATGGCATAAATGTTGGTCTATTATTGTGTAAATGCGATCAAACATAAAAAAGTTTGACTTTCCAACAAAATTGGAAGTACACTGTTTCAAGGACGAAGGGAGTAGCCTACTTGAAGCCAGGACATTCCAAGCCAGTGGGCATCACCTTGGTTGGCCGTATGTGGCTCGACCACAGGACAGAAATGGGCCCAAACAGGATGTGGCATCCAGGTGGCACATTTGGTGGCTGAGGCTTAGTACATCCAGACTCCACCACAACGACATGCTAAGATGAGATGCATGGAAAAAGATCAATCAAACCATTCAACCATGCATGTCAAAACTATTACACTACTCCCTCCGTCTGGAAATACTCGTCAAAGAAATGGATGTATGTAGACATGTTTTAGTTTTAGATACATCCATTTTTATCCATATCGGCGACAAGTAATTCCGGACGGAGGGAGTACTTGTATTCCACAAATATCTTACATATATTCAATAATCAAATATCCATGTTTCAACTTCATCAAAATATATAACAAATAATTTCCACAACAACATGCGGAGTATCATCTAGTTCGTTTTATGTCGTCGTTTGTTGTCTTGGTGTTGAGATTCACATTGAGGTGGCAAAAAATCGAGATTGAATGACAATTAGCAAACATAAGTACATCTAAGACATCCTGGAAAAGCTAAGCCAACTCAAAGTATCTATAACCCCTTCTCAAAGTTTTCTTTTTGAGAAGTTAACCTAGAACTAGCCATTCTTCTAGTCCTTAAATACAACTCAACCCGCTCAATTTTGAGGAGTGCCTTAAACTTAACTTTTCAAAACGCCGTGACTTCTTCAACTACATTGACCCTCAGCCCATGTCCCTAACCATTCGTGGTCGCGCCACCGCGAGTTTCATTTCCTCTCGAGCTCTGGTGGCATGTGCGACCTCTAGCCGCCGACCCATGCGAGGTTTCCATCGAAACGGCCAAAATGTTTTTTATTTTACTTTTCTTTATAGTGATGTCGAAATGTATCTGTAAATTAACTCCATAATTTTTTAGGAGTTAAAAATTTAGGATAGTAGGCTATTTAGATGAAAGGGAAAAAGAAATAGTGAGGCATACTAGCCGACAAAAGAAGCTAGCAGACAAAGAGCAAAGTCTGCTCTGCTCATCATCAGTTGTCCACTAGAGTATAAACAAAAAGTAAAGGTTGTCCCTTTGCGTGCCCTCTTGTATCTCTAGTAGAATTCTAGATCCATCAACTCAAGTAGCGCTTGATCCAGCCGAGCAGGGGATCCATGGAGCATCTGCCGGACGAGTGCGAGCTGGAGGAGCTGGAGGTGTCCACTGTAGACCTCGAGGCGGAGGAGCCGAGGCTGATGGAGCAGCTGGCGGCAGCGTGCCGGGACCCGGGCGTGTTCCGGCTGGTCAACCATGGCGTCCCCAGCGGCCTCACCGCCCGCCTGTTCGGGCTGGCGCGCGGGCTGCTGGAGCTGGACGCGGCCAACAAGTCCCGGCTGCCGGGCTACTTCTGTGGCACGCCGGCGCTGGCGGCGCTGCCCGTCAAACAGCTCAACTGGCTCGAGGGGCTGCACGTCGAGGCCGACGACACCGGCGACCGTTGTCATTCTTGTCCAGATGGTGCTGACGGTGAAGCAGGCGGCACTGCCTTGGCGGAGTTCATGGAGGCGGTGAGCGGGGAGTACGTGGCGCACATGGCGCGCATCGCCCGGAAGCTGTTCGACGCCCTGGCCAGCGGCGAGCTGGGCCTGGATGAAGAGCAGCGCGCGTCGTACCTGACGGAGCGTGGCAGCATCTTCCGGGCGTACCGCTACCCGGCTACTGCGCCAGGGCGGCGGCAGCTGGGGATGGAGGCGCACACGGACAGCTCGGTGCTCTCGATCCTGAACCAGGACATGGTGGGCGGCCTGCAGGTTTTCCATGGTGGTAGGTGGTGTTTTGTCCGTCCGGTGGAGGGCGCGCTGGTGGTGAACGTGGGCGACATGCTGCAGGCGATGAGCCGGGCGCGTACCGGAGCCCGGACCACCGGGTGGTGGCGCCGGCCTGGACGGAGGTGGACAGGATGTCGCTCTGCTACTTCGCGTTCCCGCAGGAGGACGCCGTCATCGTCGGCGCGGCGTCAGCTTGTCGTCAGGAGGAGGTGTACAGGGGGTTCAGCTACCGTGAGTTCCGGGAGCAGGTGCAGGCGGACGTGAAGGCCACCGGCTCCAAGGTCGGCCTGGCCCGATTCCGCGTCGCCGTCGCCCAATCATAAGCATTCATTTTTTCTTCTTCTTCTTGTCATTTTGTACTCCTATATGTTTGTAGCGGGCCGAGAAAACTTTAATCCAAATTCATTGCCAAGCCTTTGGAATAATATAAAGGAATCATCTACTGAACTGGTGGTTATATATCATACCAAATCATCTACTAAACTGGTGGTTATATATCATACCAAATTCTAAAGGAATAATATAAAGGAATCATGTTCTTAACTTTAATCCAAATACATTAATAACACCAGGGGAATAATCCTATAATCTAGCTTCAAATAATACCATCCATTGAATTTAGTTACATTTTTACTAACCGAAACAGTACAAGTGAAGATAGAAGGGAAACCGTTATTTCTGAATTTAGACATATTTACATGCTATACTTTATCTGAATATAAAGAGAGGAAATATACAACATGAGATGGAGTAGTGGAGTGAAGCGCCCGCATCAGCAGTCAATCTATGGTAGGCAAGTGAATGATGCGGTGCCATGATTGCTATTTACTGGTGACGAAGGGAAGCGGCGGATAAACAAAGGAGATGCCCCTGGCCGCCGTGCCTCTCCCCTGGGAGCCCTCCCGTTTGACGCTCGCGGTGTCAAACAGTCGAGGAATTGCACAGGGCGCTCCTCGTAATCTTGCACGCAAACAGGGCTCCAAATAGTTGAGAATTCGCACAGGGTAACTTGTTAGTATATCAAAAAAGAAACTAATGATGCTACACCAACTCTGCCCTGCTGTAGCAAACATGCAAGCTTACACTAGTGCAAATGTTATTCACATATTACTCTGCGATTCACATGAAAAATATAGAGACAAGGCCCTAAACATGCCTGATATAGACGTCCAGTAAGTAAAATAGCTAGTCACACACACACAAAAATCAGAGAAGAAACTTTAGGTAAAATCCCTAGAGTTGATGGGAAAGGCCTCACAAAGCATTGAAAGTTGCAAATTTAGCAGAGCATATAGAACCATGCTTTATATTGTCTGAGAGAACATAGCAGCCATACGTCTTTTAAGAAATATCAGTCAGATTATAAACAGAGTACCTTGCTAGTTGCAAAGCCTCCTTCAGTACCATCTTCATACATTATTTAGTAAGGATCCCTAACTCAAATTATCCTAACAGAACAGCTCATAATTGTATGCATAATATGCACATAAATTAGAAAAAAAAAATCAATATTAGAGATGAGTAACATGTCCTAATATAATAAGGTGGATTGGCATGTACGGAAAACAAACATGTGTTGTCCCTCCAAGACATCTCTGCACGCAACATTTTTGGTTCTTTTTCCAGTGGGATGAATAAACTAGGTGTAGACATGCAGAAATTATTATCACATTCCAACCGTCGGCATGTAAAAATACAAAGCAATAACTCATTGGCAATAACAAGTACAGCCTTGATCCTAAGCCCATAGTTATTTAGCACCAACAACAATTTATTAAGAAAGAAAAACACCCAGTAGAACGCACCTGAGTTGACCAGAACATGTTGTTTTTTTATTAGAATGACATTTTAACTTGAAGGAGGTAATAATACGCACCATCTACAACAGACAGTGCTGGGGCTACCAACTTATAAGCATAACACTAACCGTCACGTTCAATTTAATTTTTAAGCTCAGACCGTATCTTGAAAACGCGAAGTGCTTTTGCTCAATACTTGGTGCTACCATTGATTTTGCTCCCACTTATGTCTCGGGTGTTGACTAAGGGAGTTACTGGAAAATAGGCCAGTCTTTGATTTTGTCTATCTTTACACTGCAGATCAACATCTCAGTTTAGTCAAATTCTTCCTTTTGAAGTCATGGGATAAGCTGAGCAGATCATTCCAATTAATTTCCTTTTCTGAGAATCTATTCATTAACATTAGAGATGACAACTACTTCTGATTGCATTTTGAAAAATCAAAGGTAAAGGACTCAAAGCAGTTTTGATTAGATTGGAAGAGTTTATTTGACAACCTGCAGAAGACTACATAATCTGAAACGTAAATATATATCAGTGCAACAGGAGACAGCTGAAACAAAGAATCTAATATGTGCGTAGTTAGCCTAATAGTTGATAATTCATAGATTATTTGTATCAATTGGAGAACGGGGAACTAAAACTGCTACTTGAAATTAATGTATGAGTCTCTAGCACTAACATTGTTCGGAATTATCATCTAAACAATTACTAATTGTATAGAGAGTATAACTAAAACTATTGAAGATTTATCTAATCAAAATTTATTTCAAAGCCTTAAGCCACACAGGAGATCGAATTCGAAAGCACACGTAGCTTCTAGGTAGAGCGCAAAGCTGGTGTACTGCAGGGATTCAGGACGCTGTAGGAGATGCACACATGACACCACCCCTGTTGGTTCCCCTCGCTCCTGTATTTGCATGATATATATATGGTCATGAGCAGTGCTGGTAGATGGACACCAAAAGTACCAATTTTTCTTGATCAAACGTTAGGGATTAATGCAATCTATAGAGAGGCTTCTGTGACTGCTTGAACGGGCTGTACAATAGGGCAAAGATTTCAGGATAATTGATCACTTGCCTACACTGTGAGGACATGAGTGACAGGCCATGAACTCCAACAGACAAGAGAGTAGGTGGTGTAAACAGCAGAGCGTCCGTACCTTGGATGGATCGGCCTAGGCCTTCTTTAGAGCTCAGCGCCGAAGTTCCTGGTGATTGGAGTGATCCCCACCGGTAGCTGGATATTGCTATTGCAACGAACAAGATCAGGTTCAGTTCAGGAAAAAGAACGGAAGAAAGAAAAACAGGACTGGGATTCGATCCTTGCGCTGATTTTCTTACCCCTCGAGTTTGTGGGGATGGACGATGTTGCCGATGTCGCCGAGCACCCGCCTGTTTCCTCCTGCAATGGCACTGCGGCACCTGGACATCATCAAAGAGAAACATGAGTAAAGATGAACGGCGACAATCCAGGGACGAACAGATGAACCAGTGACCCAACGATTGCGCCGGCCAAGAGGAAGTGCAGGCGGCATGCTATGGGAACGACGACGGTGGACCATGCGATGACCCACGGCGAACGACGCGGGAGGAGGAGGAGGGGGCGACTGGGGTCGTGCGGGCGGGACGAGGAAGGAGGCGTTGGCATACCTGCGACAGCAGAGGAGGGGAAGCAGGTGCGCGACGGGCGGCGGCTCCGTGGCTCCGGCTCTCTTGCGGCGAAGGGCGGCGACCTGCGGCATCTCTCCCCCGGCGCGCGACGGGCGGCGGCTCCGGCTCTCCCACGGCGAAGGGCGCGATGGGCGGCAACTTGCCGACGGCTCCCGCAGCGAAGGGTGGCGACCTGTGGCGGCTAATGGCTGCGAGAGGAGGAGCGGGGCGGCGAACGACGCGGGAGGAGGAGGAGGGGGCGACTGGGGGTCGTGCGGGCGGGACGATGGAGGAGGAGGGGGCGACTGGGGGTCGTGCGAGCGGGGCGACATGTCGTGCGAACGGGCAGGGTGGGTTAGCGATTGATCGTGGCTTGTTGCGTGGTTGGTATAGCGTTAAACACAAAATGATTAAGGGCCATTAGATTTTGATGATGGATGGATGTGATTGTTTGGATCTACCCCTCTCTTCCTTTTATAGTGGTAGTAGATAGATAGTAGATAATGGCATGGTGAATAATTAAAGCGTAAAACGCGTTTAGTATCTGGAGGGATGTAGACCATCAGATTGCAGGTTTCGATGGATAGGATGATTTAGTTCTCCGTCTTTTTTTCTTTTATAGTGGTAGTAGATAGTAGATGAATATGGAGCCAGTGCCAGACGACGGCTGCGGTCGGTGTAGTCGGATTGTGGCGGCGGGTTTGCTGACCCTGCCGATGGCGGCCGTGTCCATGTGCGTGCCGGGCCCTGACGCACCGCCACGACCCATGTTGCTCTTGTTCGCCAGGATCCTCTGCGTTCTTTCCCCATGCGCCATCTTCATCGTCCTGCTCACAGTCATCGTCACGGAACATGGCCGGCGACCAACGGACCAACTGGCCAAAGCCGACCACCCCAACGGACGGCCCAAAGTCGTCGTCGTCGTCGTCGTCGTCATGGATCCAGATCCGGAACCAAAGCGAGAGATGGCCGGCGGCAAAATTGACTGCGGCCGGTGGTTGGCCATCTTCCTCCTGGGTCTGGTGACGCTGTCGATGGTGGCCTTGACCATCCGCCTGCCGGGCCCTCAGGATCCAGTGTTGGACTTGATCATGAGGATCGTGTGCATCGCCGCAGCCTGCAGTTTCTTCATGCTCATGGTCGCGGTACTCGTCACGGAGCTACCACCTTCCCCTCCAAGTCCACGGACCCACCTTTAGCAGGCTTCTTCTTCTTCTTCTTCTTCTTCTTCTTCTTCTTCCTCTTTGATTCATTTTATTCATTTATTTATTTATAGATTGATTTTCTGGCCCATCCATACGCGTATGCACATGATGACATATTTTCTTCCTCATGTTTCCTACTCTCCAAAATTATACTAGTATGCACGCTGCGCAACACAAAATAACTACACAGAATTGAGACAATGAACACACGCCGTGCGGAGATTTTGGGAAAAGTTTACCAATTAAAAAAGTAACGAATTTTGAGAAGTTCACAAATTTTAAAATAGTTTGTGGATTCAAAGAAAATCATAAGTTTGATTTTTTCTGAATTTAATAAATGTTCATAAATTTTAAATAATGTTCAACGATTGAAATAACTTGACGAATTTGAAAACAATTCATGGATTTGAAAAACCTTCACGGGCTTAAAAAAAGTTCATAGATTTTGTGGATTTGAAAATTGGTCATGGATTTGAAAAGAATTTGAGAAAAATTCACTAATTCTGTGGATTTGAAAAACTTTAACAAAGTTGATTTTTTTAACTAATTCCATGGATTTTTCACGAAAATGAGAACATTTCATTCATGTAAACTGAAAACAAAAAGGAAATGAAAATAAATAAAAAATAAAGAAAAACCAAAAATAAGAAGGAAAAAACACCAAAAACCACCAAAACCGGACAAAAAAAAACACCAGTGAACAAAAGAACGCCCAAAAAAAAACCCAGCCTAAAACCAGTGGGAGGTGAGATATTGGGCCGCAGCCCACTTAGATGGAGTGCAATATATCTGGCACAATATCTAGAGGGAGGTTAGTCGCTTACAACAGTAATGGATTGTCAAATCACAAGGCCCTGCCTTTCAGCAGTAATGAGCCGTCGGCCGTCAAATCACAAAGGTCCTTTTTTTTTGAAAGTAAATCACAAAGGTCCTCGCCTCTCGTGAAGCCGACCAAGCAAGACTGCCCCGCCCTCTAGCCTTTTAAAAATTGTATGCTTTTGTATAGTAGTAGTATCGATGAATTGCACCATGGAGCAAAACTAACAAGACTAGCAAGTTGCCCGTGCGTTGCGATGGAACAAATGTTATGATCTCAAGTGATAACGGTGGTAGAGATCAAGCATAACAAAATATTTTAAAATGATGACAAATACATGAAAGAGTAGACATTTAAACTTGGTTCATAAATAAGATGTGTTACATAAATTAACATGAAAACATAACTCGCTTCTGCAAATTCTGCTAGGCCTCCTTTGGTTCATAGGATAGAAATTTTATAGGAATAGAAAAACATAGAAAGTGAGATGACACGCATCTCAATTCCTATAAAGAAAGAGACGCCATTTGATGCATATGATAGGAATTTTTCCATTGAGTCCAGGCTAATATTTTTTTTTCTCCAAAATGTGAAGGATTGATTCCTATCCTACATAGGAATAGAAATCTATTCCTATAAACCAAAGGGCTTCAAACAAATATTTCCTTTGCAAATCCTATCCTGTAGAGTTCCTACTAAATTCCTACAACCAAAGGAGGCCTTAATGCCTTCTTTCACAATGCATAACACAACTTCTATGTGAGTATATCCTTAACACAATATCCCAATACTTTTTTTTTCTGTGCTAGATCGACAAAGAGGCTTGCTGTGTGACAAACACCCCCATCCATTTATTAATGGGAAGTGAACCCAAACTATATGATCTTTCATGCTTAAAGAAAATCCATTGGTTACAAAAAATAGGATGATAAGTCAAGTGACAATCAGATAATACTTGGAACACATTGAGAGTCCGAGCAACATAGTTGCTAACCAAGATTAGCAACAAAAAATAGGATGATAAGTCAAGTGAAGATTTAAAACGTCAAAAAATTATGAATGCCCAGAAGGTGCAAACTTGCGACGAAAACTATCCATTAAATTTTTTGCAGGACCTAACAATGAACTGAGCACAAATTTGGGGTACGAAATTTCCCATTATTGTAATGTACATATATTCGACTGACTATATACTTGAAAAAACAATGTGAATGAAGTACAAACTAGTCTGTTTTAGAGGTCCCAATCTATTTAGATAAGTAAAAAAGACTCACTAAGAAACAACTTACAAATTTTCACTACATTAGTGAAGCCGGAGGAGCCCCTGCTCGCGAAGCCGGCGCCAGGCTGATCCCGTGGCCGTGGGAGGAGATTCCGCCACAGGGTCTCGTTCGGGGCTGCTTGCACTGGCGTTCACTGCTCGTGAACCGCGCGGGGGAAGGGCAGGTGAGCATTGGCCGTGGTCCAGCGCAGCTCCTCCGCGGGGACCGTCATGGCGGAGAAGGCAGGGGTGGCACCGGCGCGCGCCTACCCGCCGCACCTCCGTGCTCTTCTCTGCCTCTGCGATCGCGTCTTCTGAATTTCTTTGCCTCCGCGTCTTCTGAATTTCTCTGATGCAGTCGCTTTGCTTGTGTATTTTGGTACAGGGGTAAAACATGTCATTTTGCTGGTTTCTGGAGCTTGTCGGAAAAAGCTAAAACGACTTATAATACGGAACGGAGGGAGTACATACATCTAAAGCGAATATGAGTCCTACTGTTTGCACGGAACACATAACTCCCTATAAACTTTACTTGAAATGTTTTCGAGTGCTATGCCTAATCAAATTAACTGAACCGAAGTGAACAGGTGATTTATTCAGGTAATGCACAATGCTAAGTGGGCCTCTAGGATTTATTAGGAATTTCTGAAATAGTTATTGGGCTGCCCAAAATAGACTAAATTCCAGCAAGAATGACCCAAGCTGAATTACCTAGCTAACAAACTAATAAATGATACAACAAGGAAGACAAGGGTACCTTTATTCATTGAGTGTGGGATCTGAGAACTTCACTACTTCACAACACACTTGTCCATTCTTCATCACGCTGCTCTACTTATCTTGATGTCATGTACAAAAATCCGGCAAAGATCACAATGAAAAAACGGTCTGCATATTTGCATAGCAAATCTACTAACAACCTGAAGGGATGGAGTGCAACAAATTTCACCAAGGATGAAGTACAGATTTCTGCAAAGAGTCAATTCTAAATGCGCCTTGTGCATTCCCAAGCACCTTGGACGTAATCGCAGTTCCAAACATGTCACAAAGAATACATGATCATAGATAGAAATCTACCTCACTAAAGAATACATGCAAGTAGGCAGCGACCAACGCTGCGCTGGATGAAACCACCGGATCCTCTAAGGAGATGAAACCACCGGATCCTCTACCAACGCTGCGCTGGGCGGCGACCTTTTCCACCGCCGGGATAGATGGTTCGCCGGAGTGGCAAAGTGGCTCACTATTCCTAGATCGACCTGGCCTGTGTTTCCTCCGGAACGGCGACGGAAAGATCGTCGAGGGGCGGCATCTCCGATCAGGTGAGAGGATCAAGAGCGGAGATGAGGTGGTGCTTCTCGGCTGCGTCGTGCGTGTCGGCGTTCGCGTCTTTCTGGATCGGCGGCGGCTGACGCTAGCTCCGGGTGCCCTTTCGCCGGCCTCGCGGTCACCCTCCTTGTCTTCCTCCTCGCCATGCTCCGGATCAAGATTTCAAGCCTTAGCTGACGTCGGGGAGGAGACGGGTGAGGTCTCGGCTGCCGGGCGCTTAGCAAATGAGGTGGTGGACGCTGTCCTCTCCAGGGATGATGTTCACGGATGCGATGATACCCCGGAGGGTTCCTGGTCAATGGTGCGGCCCAGGAAGAAGAAGTCGGACGCAGAGCTACTGCAGGAGTTCTGGAATGACGTGGGATACCCCACACCGGCGTCCAGGGTGTGGGAGAAGGGCAGCGGCAGCTCATCCGGCAAGGAACAATCAGATTCTCCTCACGATTCTTTGTTGCCGTGCAGGAATGAGACTACTGCTGGTTCGGGAACAATGTAGACATGACCGAGACATGTCTCCGGTCAATAACCAATAGCGGAACCTGGATGCTCATATTGGCTCCCACATATTCTACGAAGATCTTTATCGGTCAGACCGCATAACAACATACGTTGTTCCCTTTGTCATCGGTATGTTAGTTGCCTGAGATTCGATCGTCGGTATCTCAATACCTAGTTCAATCTTGTTACCGGCAAGTCTCTTTACTCGTTCCGTAATACATCATCCCGCAACTAACTCATTAGTTGCAATGCTTGCAAGGCTTAAGTGATGTGCATTATCGAGAGGGCCCAGAGATACCTCTCCGACAATCGGAGTGACAAATCCTAATCTCGAAATACGCCAACCCAACATATACCTTTGGAGACACCTGTAGAGCTCCTTTATAATCACCCAGTTATGTTGTGACGTTTGGTAGCACACAAAGTGTTCCTCCGGCAAACGGGAGTTGCATAATCTCATAGTCATAGGAACATGTATAAGTCATGAAGAAAGCAATAGCAACATACTAAACAATCGTGTGCTAAGCTAACGGAATGGGTCAAGTCAATCACATCATTCTCCTAATGATGTGATCCAGTTAATCAAATGACAACTCATGTCTATGGCTAGGAAACTTAACCATCTTTGATCAACGAGCTAGTCAAGTAGAGGCATACTAGTGACATACTGTTTGTCTATGTATTCACACATGTATTATGTTTCCGGTTAATACATTTCTAGCATGAATAATAAACATTTATCATGATATAAGGAAATAAATAATAACTTTATAATTGTCTCTAGGGCATATTTCCTTCACACTTGTCCTAAATTTCTGCTTCTGTTCATTTGAGGCACAATTTCTGCTAATATAATTTTTTGGATTGAAACAAAGAGGACAACAGAGTTGAAAACATTTATGCTTGAACATCTTCAATACATTTGATCACTGCATTTGTTCAGTACTTAACTAGAAACTCTGACAGTGCATACAGAACTGCATTTCTCCAGTACTTAACTACAAACTTAACTGCATTTCTCCAGTACCTAACATAGAAACTTAGCATAGAAACTTAACTGCATCTCTCCAGTACCTAACATAGAAACTCTGAGTGCATAATGAACTAGACACTTTACTAGAAACTTAACTCCAGTTCATTTCTCTGTCTTCACTTCTGCATGTCCTTCATCTTCTTGATGCGGTCGGAGTGGCGAATGTCGACGCGGATGTAAGTCTCCGCCTCGATTGGCATGCTCCTGTCGCCGAGCTGTGGGATCGCCGGCGCCACCACGTACACGTCGTCGTCGGCAGGCGCCACCTCCCCCTCGTTGTCGTCCTCCACATCCACCACCACCTGCTCCTGCTCGCTGTCCTCCACATCCAGCACCACCTGCTCCTGCTCGCTATCCTCCACATCCAGCACCACCTCCTCCTGCTCGCTGTCCTCCTCCACATCTTCACTGCACTCTCCGTCGCTGTCAGAGTGCACAATAACCTGCTTCACTGCAGCTGGTACAGCGACCACGACGCCGACGAGACCTTCAACTGGAGGTGGAGGGGGGCGACGGCGGGAGCGGTAGTCGTACCACCTGGCACGCTGACGCGGATCTGGTGACTTCTCCGCCTCATTCATAGCCCAAAGGAAAACAGAGATAGCTGGAATGGGACGGCCGTTGGGGAACATTGTCTTCTTCTCAACATCAGTTGCCACATCGATGAGGCCCCTAGCATGGTCCACGCACATCTGCAAGCTCGGAAATCTGTTGCAGATCTCCTCCACATCGGCCCTTTTCTCTGAATCACCCTTGCAGAACCTGCTCACAGTTTCCTCCCACCGCTCTTGAGCACGGCGAACATCTCTTGCAGTCTTCTTCTTGGGCGCCATCGCCGGCGTCGAGAAGCGATGGGAGTAGTGGGTGAGAGGCGAAGGGAGTGGATGAGAATGGGGAACGACTGGGCGAGTGGATGAGAATGGGTGGGCGATTGGTGTCTGGGCGAGCGCTGGCTTTAAATGGGTGGGTGGGTGGCTGTCAAAGCGGTGGGTGCTGAAAGTTCAGACAAAAGTTCAGTTAACTTCAGACAACGATTCAGAAAAATTCAGACAAAAGTTCAGTTAACTTCAGACACAAGTTCAGACTTCCTCTTTTGAAATTTTAAACTCAAATACAATTGTTCACTCCAGCTTACATAGGTGGTTGACTAAGACACTGCATCCTACATAGTACATCACATCTTAAAAGCCATGATAACAACACACACAATGCAGGAAAAGTTGTACATCAACTTGCTTCTCTGAAATTCCTTCGCAAGAACATCCATTTGTTGAGCATGCGATGCTTTCAAATCCAGCACATAAACATCAGCATCACCAATGCTGCACTTGGCATCCATGAGAGCATGCTCCAGCTGTGATTTCTCGGTCTTGAGCTTCCTAACCTCTGTCTTCAGCCGATTCACAACATCTCGCAGATCACCTAGTAGCATACCGACAAACTGATCCAGGGGATCATCATGCCACTTGAAGTACCGACAGTCATATCCCTATTCAACAATTTGTGCAATTTCGTCAAGAGAATTGCACAAAGACTATAACTTTGCTGCTCAAGAAAACAACAAACAGAAACGGCGGGCACAGATCGACGGGTACTAGAGACTGGCTGCAGTTGTAGTATCGATGACTGGGGTTGGCAATGCTCCACGAAATCCACCTCGGAGCCTTGATGTTGCAATGGCACAACTTCTCAGGCGAGTACGCCATCGGTGGCTCCCGATATGGCACCGGCGACTGCCCTGAGAAGGCCATTGATTGCGGCGACCGATGACTGATTGACGAGCTAGCAGACGCCATGGACGGCGGCGAGGGGGCGGCGAGGGGGACGGCGACACAGTGCTACGCGGCGAGGGGGCGGTGACAGACCTAGGGATTGCAATTAAGAATTGGGAAAAGTTGCATATGTCCAGTCAGCAAGGAGACTAGTCAAAACCACCGAAATCTGGTCCAAAACCACCATGGGGGAGAATTGATCCGGTTTTGGAGAGTTTAGGGGTTGATTGATCCGGTTTTAGACTGTGGGGGGAAATCGGTCCATCAGACATGATTTGAGGGGGAAAACCATACTTTCCTCCCTCAAAAATAAATGAATCAAAGTCCCTTTAGGGCTCCTTTGATTCGAAGGAATTCTATAGGATTTCTGGAGGATTGAAATCCTTAAGAATTTTTTCTATGTTGGTTCTTTGATTCATAGGATTGGATCCCATAGGAATTTTTCCTATGGAATCTTTTGTACTACATTTCATAGGAAATCTAACATCCACTCTAATCTTTTTTTACAATTCCTTTGCTTTTCCTGTGCCATCAAACACTCCATGCTAATTCTGTAGGATTTATGTGTGCATGCCACTCTAACCCTATACTTTTCCTATTCCTACGATTTGAAAATCCTGCGAATCAAAGAGGGCCTTATTGTCAGCCTTGGTTCCGTACTAGGTACGAGTTGCTTGCTTGCGGCACAGTCCAATTGACGCACGCACAGGCACGATCGGATCCAGAGCGATGGCCGGCGGCGGCATCGAGAGCGGCGGCCTTGGCCTTAGGGAGGCAGACGACTGCGAACGGTGCATGGGGATCGTCTTCCTGGGTCTGGTGACGCTGCCGATGGCGGTCTTGTCCATCTGGCTGCCGGGCCCCGACCCTCCGATGTTGGACTTGGCCATGAGGATCATGTGCGTCGCCGGCCCCTGCATCCTCTTCACCCTCCTCACCACAATAATCGTCACGGAACGGGGCCGGCGACGGACCGACGGACGGGCCAAAGTCGACCGCCCCAATGGACAGGCCAAAGTCGTCGTCGCCGTCGTGGTGGTGGTGGTGGATCCAGAGCCAGAGCCAGAGCGAGCGACCGCGGCCGGTGCACGGCACTCGTCTTCCTAGATAGCTAGGTTTGATGACGCTGTCCATGTCCATCTGCGCTGACGTACGCTCCCACACGACGACCCATGCATGTTGATCTTCATGCTCATGATCCTTCTACTTCAATGGTTGTGAGTGCCTAGCCTGGAGTAGCATATGCTTCTTCTTCTTTGATGCGATTGATTGATTTATAGATGGAGTTTCTGTCCCCTATATATGTGTATGCACATGATGAGACATTTTGTTCCCGATTCCTACTCTCTCTCTCTCTCTCAAAAAAGAAAAAAAATGCAGTGTAAGAGCAAATAACCATCTCTTAAGTTTCCAGCTAGCTAAAAATCATCTGATCCTAATAATATTGAATTAAATCATTTGAGTACATAAGTTGAGGGAGTTTTATGTGGTAATTTTATAAAGCGCAACAAGTCAATAACTAGAAAACTCAACCATCCATTATATTAGGGATCATCATAAGGACCCAAAATACATAAACTCATTTAATGGTGCCAGAGAGTCACGTTGTACTCTATGACATCTCCACTGGCAGGGTTCACAGAGTTGAGACAGTGAACGCACACCGTTCGGAGCATGCCGTACCCTTCGGCCATTCGGAACGCACCACGACCTCCGATGACGGGGAGCTCCCTGGTTGATCTCAACGGGTTTCTCGAGAACAATACAAACGAGCTGCCATTGAATGGGCCAGTTGTGATCTCAACATCGATGGCCATCAAAATCGTGTACCCATCTTTTGCTGTGCCGACGTACATGCCCTGTGCATTCCCAAGCACCTTAGACGTGATCGAGGGCCCCTCAGTGATCACATTGTCAAACACGTAGACAGAGCTAAAGGCCACGATACCACGAGCATGGGCCGTGGCATTGGCGTTTTGTGCAACAAGGACCGAGGAGGAATCCTTATCGGCATGGATGTTGTGGAAGTAGAAGAGGATGTTGGTCTCCTTATCTCTTACAAGCGGGGAGGCAACGGAAGCCTTGCACTGGAGAGAGAGAACAAGGATGGTGAGGATCAAGAATGGAATTCTCATCTTGAGTTCTTGTGGCTTCTGAAAATTTGTTTGCGATTGAGAATGTGTTCGGTGAGAAGGTTTCGTGTGTGTATTTGTAGCTGATGAAGAGGAGGATATTGTTTGGTATTCTCTACATGGAAATAAATAACGACGTGCATTTATAGCTGGAGATGAGGATATCTTTTAGTAGTATTTGTATACTATACATGGAAGTAAATAACGACCTGCACTTATTGCTGGAGATGAGGATATCTTTTAGTGTTTGTATATAGGGAAATAAATAATGGCGTGTATTTATAGATGAAGAGGAGGATATATTTTGGTATTCAATATACGGTAATAAATTACGGCGTATATTTATGGCTGAAGAGGAGGATATATTTGGATATGGAAATTAGTTTTGTCTACGCAATTTTTTTTGGAAATTAGTTTTTTTTAGGCAACGTCACTAGCTTTATTAATTCGTCACAATGTTTACAGGGACGGAAATTAGTTTGTTTAGGCTAGGATACGGAAATCAGTAGGAGCACGCCGGGTTAGTCGGAAATTGTAGAGGCCGAATCCCTTTCTTATCTTCTATCAGGTTTGGCATGGGCCTTACATGCCATACGTACTGACTGCAGTCCAGTCCAGCCCAATTGGCAAACGCGTGAATACGATGGAGAGAGTCAGCGGCCGGCATACCTCCGTCGGTCGATCCAAGTACTAGTTTGATTTTTTTTCATGGTAATATGTATCTCATTCATATCAAAAAAACAAAATACAAGCCACGTAAAAACCGACATGACAAAATTAAAAAAATAATAAAATATATCTGAGCTTGACACCAACGTCCGTCACCTGCCTCAGACACTATCACAATAGCCACCAAAGAAAAGAATAACGAGTTTGATTTGACTGTCCAACCTGTCAAACAACAAAAGGTTTGATCCACCGAATGACCCCTTTAGAATGAACTGCAACGTAACCTGATCGTGGCCTTGTGCATCTCGTCCGTCTTCCTGATGGTACGTAGTCTAAACGCTCTTATATTAGTTTACAGAGGGAGTACATTACATACGCGTTGGACTTGGACCCCGATTTGGTTCATCCACTTGGTCTTGGGGAAGCAGGTGCGGGATTGGGACCGGCAACTAACTGGACTACTTGCTCCTCCGACGGGGTCCAATCGGATTCCAACACGTATCTCCGACTCTCCCTACTATTTATAAATATATAATCGAACGGTTCTAGATCGAACAGCACAAACAAACTTGTGTACTAGCAAAAAAGCGACCATGGCACAGTCGCTGGAGACGCCGTCGTCCACGGAGGACCTCACGCAGCGCCTACCCGCCGACGTGCTGCGCCGCCTCCAGACCATGTCGCCGCACAAGGGGAGGCTGAGGGGACTGTTGCCATATGCTAGACAATTTTCCATCCTCACAATGTTATAGCGCGTACTGACGTGTGTGATGAGATAAACTGGAGGTTGAAGTGTGACATCAACCTTGGCACTCTTCTAGCGGATTTCTCTTGCGAACATCATGACATTATTCACTCGGGACAGAGATGCACCCTACTTGGGATTAGTGCTTGTTCTTGAGGCACAAGTGTGATATATTTGTATAGGGAAATGATGATGATGTTATAAATCAATTTATTTTCCTTTCACTTATTAAGGTATAATATATATATGGTGTATGCATTTGACAAGGAAACAAATTAGCCATTGATTGATTGATGGCACATTTGGGAGACAGAGAAACTCTGTGGTTCAAGCAAACTTATGTTCATTCCTTGTTTTTTTTATCAGCACATACACCACTTGTCCAAAGTCCGCACAGGTGTAATAACAGATAGATTATAAAAGGAGCAGTTTTAACATGCTCCCTCTTACCCCCTCTTTTCACATGAGAGGTAAGAGAAAAATATGTAGTCATGTGATTTATAAACCCGAGTGATATTTTATCGGGATGGTGTGAATAGGTTTTTCATGCCTCGGCCAAGTGAGACACCTATTAGCACGCACGGATCTTGGTGCACACCGGAAGACTAGGAAATGTTGATGCATATATATGTGGTGAAAATAGGAATAATTCTGAAAGATAAATTTGGATTGGAATATACTGCTACAGACCAAGCAGCCTATCACTGACGGGGTGAAAACAAACGAATAAACAAGGTGCAGCTGCCTTGCACTTGAAGCTTTGATTTTCTTTTGCTTTCAGTACATACATACATACATACATGCAGATACAATAGTCAGAGTTGTTGAACAAGCAAACCAAGCAAGCAAGGTATGAAGATGGATGGAATTCATACAGTACAAGAGGAGTATCTATCTATCTGAATCTGAAATCAAACATCCTTCAGTTGGGACTTTTGAAGCAATTAGCTGGAGCATGAATTCAATACATACATACGGGAGGGAAAGAGAAGTCAATCATGTGAAGGAAGGAAGGAAGGCGGGTTTTAGTTGGTTGAATTTTCTAGACCAACTCTCTGGAGGGACGAATGGACCTTTCTTTTTCTTTGATTTGGTTTTGTGTGACCTTAGCAGGCACTTGACGAAGACAACTTACTACTTTTCTTTCTTTCTTTCTTGTTCCTTGTATCGATCTCTTGTACAACTCAGAGACTTTTCTTTCTTTCTTTCTTGTTTCTTGTATCGATCTCTTGTATAATAATATTGAAATCAAAATGTTATAGAATTTACTAATACTCTTGTGTTGTGCGTGCGTGCCTGGTGGCGGCGAGAGGCCAAATCAACAAAATATCCGCCGGCCCAATCTTTGTTTCTTCTGCTTCTTCTTCTTCTTGTTCCATTCATCAGTTGGCTCCTCATCGGTTGGTTCTCTTGAGCTGCTGCTTTACTTTCTTCCTCTGCACTATCTTGAAGCTTCTCCTCAATCAAATCAAATCAAATCAAATCAAATCTCTCCATATCTTAATCCTATCTAGCAAGAATTCAACTCCATCCATCCTCCTCCTCACTTGTCATCTCTCTCTCTCTCACAATCAAAAGAAAAAGAAAAAGACAATCAAAAGAGGAGAGGGCAATCCAACCATCTGTCCGTCTCTCGGACTCTGAGTTAGCCGCCGCACGCACGTACGATTAGTAGTAGGCCTCCTAGGAGGGCTAGCTAACAAGGTATGTATGTACCATCGTCTAAATGATTGATTTGATTCACATCTGCTGCCTTTTAATTAATTTCCTCTAGCTTCCTTTGGAAACTTGCTACACTAGTATGTACTGACTGCTTTGATTGATTGCTTGATTGATGCATATATGAGCGATTTCCCCCTCTACTTAATATCGATCGATCCATCATATGCAATTCATTCTAAACAAGGGGCCTTTTCCTTTCCTCTTTTTTCTTTTCTTTTAAGAATATATACTAGTATAAGCTAGACCTGGGCTATCTGCAACAAGCTAAAACTCAACTTCTTTTTTCTTTCCGATTTAACTTTCAATCATATAGTCCCATTCTTCTTTCATTCAGACTCTTGTACAAATTAAAAGGGGCATATCCTTGTGCAACTAGATGCCTGGACTTACTTTTTCTACGACGATATATTAGATTGTTGCTTTGTACTGTACTTGCAGCATCCAACATTATTGGTATTACTTAGTGGTGGCAATTTCATAACCTTTCTCTTTAATTTGTGTGCAGCAAATCCTAACCAAATGGGAAGATCAAGCACCCTAGCTACTGCAAGTGGATTATTTATCAGCATCTTTTTGGCTTCGTCCAGTCTTTATCTGAACATCTAGCTCTACGAAAAAGAAGCAACATTATACTTACTGGTTCAATCAGAGGGTGAAAAAAGTTATCTTCAGTTGCGATACTGCAAACAGAGCATCATACGGCACCTGTTATTTCATATATATCCTCCAAGTCTGCCCGTCCGTCTGTCGAAACATGGTTGCAGGTGGTGGCACTCACAAGAGGCCTGCTGCTGACATAATGCACCAAGAGGAGCCTGCAAACACAGATGCAAAAAATGATCATCACATAGCCATCTATTTCATCGACTCACCCCAACAAACTCAAAGACAAGTCCTGGGTGACAAGACCAATGGCCAGGAGGATTACTCCTTTCAGCACCACCTGCAAACACCAAGCTCGCCGCCCTGCTACTCCACCGACCACATGCTCCGCGCTGCTGCTGACCAAAGACACTACAATACCAACAATGGCTCCCCTTCTTCTTCTTCTTCTTCTTCTTCTTCTTCTTCTTCTTCTTCTTCTTCTTCTTCTTCTTCTTCTTCTTCTTCTTCTTCTTCTTCTTCTTCTTCTTCTTCTTCTTCGCAGCAGCAGCAGCAGCAGCAGCATGAACACTCTTCCCGCCCACCACGAAGAAGACAGTCCAGAACAAGGCGACGCTTGGCGGCAGCGGTGCCGTTCGTGAGGAAGATCAAGTGGGGACCACTGTGGGATAAGTCCAAGGAGTGGATCAAGAACCCCATGAACATGGCCCTCTTCGTGTGGATCGTCGCCGTCGGCGTCTCTGGCGCCATCCTCTTCATGGTGATGACCGGGATGCTCAACGCCGTCCTGCGGACCAAGTCGCACAAGGACACGTGGTTCGAGGTCAACAACCAGATATTGAATGCATTGTTCACCCTCATGTGCCTCTACAACCATCCCAGAAGGTTCTACCACCTGGCGCTGCTGTGCCGGTGGCGGGCCGGCGACATGGCCGCGCTCCGGGAGGTCTACTGCAAGGGCGGCACCGTCAAGCCCAACGAGAGGAGGCACATGATGGTTGTGATCCTGCTGCTCCACCTCAACTGCTTGGCGCAGTACGCGCTCTGCGGCCTCAACCTTGGGCTCTCCAGGACCCGCCGGCCTCCCGTGGGCGTCGGCCTCACCGTGTCAGTCGCCATCTGCGCGCCCGCCGTCGCCAGCATGTACAACAACCTCAGCCCCCTGGGCAAAGACTACGAGGTCCAGGCCGCCGACGACGAGGAGCAGGAGTCTTCTTCTTCGGGCTCGCGGCAGCGGCTCCAGCACAAGACCGTGGAGAGGAGGTACTCCTTCTCCCCCTCTCCGCCGCAGCGACAAGGACTAGAAATGGCCGCTGTTGTCGTCGCCGTCGGCGCGGAAGAAGATGGTATGTTATCGCCGGAGTGGTCCGGCGGGCTGGTGGCGGACCTGTGGGAGGACATCTCGCTGGCGTACCTGTCCCTGTTCTGCAGCTGCTGCGTGTTCGGGTGGAACGCGGGGCGTCTGGGGTTCGGCAACGCGTACGTGCACGCGGCGACCTTCATCCTGCTGTGCCTGGCGCCCTTCTTCATCTTCACCCTGGCGGCCATCAACATCGACAACGAGGCGGCCAGGCTGGCGCTCAGCCTTGGCGGCACCCTGCTCTGCGTCCTTGGCCTGCTGTACGGCGGGTTCTGGAGGATCCAGATGCGCCGGAGGTTTGGGCTCCCCGGCAGTGGGTTCTGTTGCGGCAGGCCGGACGTGACGGACTGCTTCCAGTGGCTCTTCTGCTGCCCCTGCTCCCTCGCCCAGGAGGTCAGGACCGCCGACGCCTACGACATTGTGCAGCACAGGATGGTGTCTCGCCGCCGACCCGGAGACGGCGACGACCAAGAAGAAGATGCCAGCAGTAGCTCCCGGGTCCAGATGCAGCAGCCACTGAGGTTTGCAGGCGTTTTCGCTTCAGATGGTGGGGTGACCAACACCAACACCATAGTTTTAAATAGCGCGCTAAGCATCTTAGCGGCGGACCTCTTTCAAATGCTATAGCGTGCTATAGCGGAGCTATAGCGCGCTATTTAGAATGTTTGTTAATTTGTTTGGATCAAAGTCTCTTAGCGCAAGACCTTTTATAAACGCTATAGCGTGCTATAGCGGAGCTATAGCGGGCTATTTAAAACAGTGACCAACACCAACACCAATTCAGATACGAGTACGAGTACAATACCCCCTGCTGTCCCTGTTGGCATACTGAAACAGTAGGTAAGATGTATGCATGGTTAGATCAGTAGGCTTAATTGTACATCTTTTTTCACAGCAATCCATTGTACGTACACCAATCTAGCATTCTATAGCAGGCTTAATTAGTATTCTATAGTAGTTATGAATTATGATCCACTTCTCCCTGCTGAATTTTGAGAAATGATGAAAATTTACTTCTTCTTATTTGCATTGTTGCACATGTCAACAAGTGAGCACACATGGAGATGCAGTTTGTTAGCAGAGCATCAGAAAACGAATATGTCTATGCCCAACTGGTTAGACGCACAACTCCAATCCCTGTCGTTGCTACTTTAAGTGGATGTGTGCCCTTGCATGTGTATGGTACTTCTCCCTCTCTCTTCCACTGCACACACTGACACATGCATGTCTTACATCAACACATGCATGCCTACTTTATCTTCCCTCTGTCCTCTAACTCCATCACTTTTTTTTTTGACAATTTATATGGCTCATATCTTTAAAACCAACATTGCATTTTTGATCTTTTTAACATATTTGAACTCGTGACGCCAAGCCCTTTAGGACAAGACCAGTCGTGGATACATTTGAAACACATTTTGGTTTCAAACAGTGAAGAACTTTCTGAATAGTTGGTTTGCACTTTGTAAGAAATATGAAAAAAACTTTGCTAGAATTTTTATCTAAATCCAAAGAACTTTGTTAACATGGTCTCCGAACTTTGCCATAAAAATTAGAAGAACTTTGTATATACAGCATGATTTTTGCTTTGTGGTGCGTTAAAAAAAAGGAAGCTTCGGAATATTAATTTTTATGTCAGATTTTAATTAGTATCCACGTAGTTTACGGGCACAACTAAAAGGAATTGCAGTCTACCATGCCGTCCCAAAACCTGATGAATGCAGCGACTTGTGACAAAAAATAAAATACTATACCATACATTGCATGGCTGACATAGTGATGGCCCACATCGATTGGATATCACATAAGATGAGCGGCAGGGATTCGCGTTGCGCACGCGAGGCGTTAGGAAAAATCCACGTTCCAGGGCATTTTTCTTGTTAGGCAACAAATATCAGGGCAGAGTTTTGTTAGCAGGCACAGTAAAAGTAAAAAAAAAAGCGCCCACCGTGGCGGGTGCTCGAACCCACGACCACAAGGTTAAGAGCCTTGTGCAAAATTTTTTTTGCATTTTTTTTGCATGAAAACTTTCGATCTATTCATCAACTATCAAGATAGTACAAAGAACACTAGAAGTAAAAATTACATCCAGGTTCGTAGACCACCTAGCGATGACTACAGTCACTGGAGCGAACCGAAGGCGCGCCGCCGTCATCGCCCCTCCCTCGTCAGAGCCGGGCAAACATTGTTGTAGTAGACAGTCGGGGAGTCGTCGTGCTAAGGCCCCACAGGACCAGCGCACCAGAACAGCAACCGCCGCCCATGAAAAGAAGCATGGACCGGAAGGATCCAACCTGCACACACAGACGTAGACGAGCGAAGACCGGATCCAGTCGGATCCACCGAAGACAAACGCCGACCGGATCCCATGAGATCCGCCGGAGACAAACCTCCACACGCCTTCCGACGATGCTTGAAACATCACCAGAACGGGGGCTAAGCGGGGAGGACCTTATTCCATCTTCAAGAAGCCGTCACCGCCTCATCTTCTTGAGTATGGCACAAACTCTAACAAAACTCAGAAAAGCATCTAAAAACGGAGCCCTCCCGCCGGCAAGGGCCGGGATCCACCGTGCCTCCATGATCCGAGGACCATAGAAGATAAGGCGGACCGGCGGCGCCGGCGAGAGGCAAGGAAACCCTAGATGCATACGATTTGTTGGGTTATACAACTTTAAAATCGACGTGGTCAAGAAATGAAAAGGTCCCTGTGCACTGCCCATTAATATTTTAGATTGTGTGGTTGGTCATTTTACACCACGGTTAACTAATAGTAAAAACTTTTTTTGCGAGAAACTAATAGTAAAAACTGACCAACACAGAAGAGTAAGGAAATCAGCTGGACAGAGGGCATCGTGTGTTCTCGTGCAGCTGTCATTTTGTGATTCTGAAATCATCTGCATCAACTGCATATAGTACATCTCAACTTGTATCTCTCAGAGATCTAACCCATCAACTGCTATTATTATCATTAGATTAGACAATGGATGGTTGAGTGTATACGGACATTATCCTGTTCAGTTTTCCTTTTCAATAAACTTCGATATTGCTCTCGCCTTTAACCGTTGGAGACCTCCAAGTAGCCTTGAGAGACCCCCTACCAGCGGCTAGGGTTAGGAAAAACTAGGAGTTATCATAAAGATAAAGAGTATATCGACTATAAATTAATCAATCACTAACAAGTCAACAACACACGTTGAATTTCAATAAAAAAAACACACGTTGAATTATGATTTGAGAAGATGTTGGTGCCATTTTAGCTACCCTTCCGGGTGGGACAAACTCTGGTTGCACCTGTAATTGCATCGAGAATGCCAGAATTTTGTGCATTTAGAAAGCGGTTCCGTATCGGCAACCAGATCGATCTCTTCGACATCTTGGCCATGAACAGAGCACACCCCCTCCCCCTCCAATCCTTGCGCCACATCTCCGGCAGACAAGCCAGCCATTCACCGCTTACGGTCAACCAATTTGAGAACGCAAGACAAGCCAAGCCAAGCCAAGCCGGCCGTCAGGACGCCGGAGCTTGGGCAGCTGATGGATGGCGCCATTGCCTGAAGCACTTGTTGGCTCTCTGCTAACTGACTGTATGGATGCTCGCTGGTGTGCACACAGCCGGCTAACCATGGTGGCTTATCATGGTGTGAGATCGTTTGATATTTTGTAGGGGCCGATAGCCGCTTGCCCTCGCTTCGCTGAAACAGGACATGGCCGCCCCGCCGGCGGCAATACTTGCTTCATCGTAGTACTTGGTAGCAGCCTGACCACGCCCCGCGAGATACACTGGCGGACTTTCTTTTTTATGGTAATACATGTCTCATTCATATCATCATAAAGATCAAAGTACAAGTCATGTAAGGACCGACATAACAAAAGCTGAAAAGATAACAGAACATCTTCAGGTTTGACACCAACGCCCGTCATCTGCCTCCGGCGCCCCTATAGCAGCCACCGAAGAAAAGAATGGCGGATCACCTCCTCACCCAAGCTCGACGCGGCTCCATCGTTGATATGCAGCTTTGTGGACCTTCAAGGTGGCTCATCAAAAGTGAAGCCCTTGTCGTTGAATGAATCAGACCGGGGCAACACCCCGGACACGCCATCGAACTCCAGATCTGACACCCCACCACGACTAAGACATCGAAGGAGGAAACCATACCTTCCATCCACGAACCATGAACCCATCACACGTTTCATCTTCCAGATGTTGTCGATGCAGACCACAATCTGCATCCGCTCCTAGACTACCTCCCAAGCTCCACGCCGACGCTGGAGCAAACACCGTTGCAACGACAGGTCCACCACGAGGATGCCGCCGCTGCTACACCATCCTTACTTGAACAAACTGGTTTCCAAATCTATCCCCAACCATAGGACCGATGGCCTTGTCAGGGAAGGATCCGAAGAATCTTTATTCAGTGCTGTCATCATCATCATTGCCGAAGCCAAGACGATGAACAACCTAAAAACCTAGACTACGAGAGAGTAAAAACGATCCACACGCGTGGATCCGGCGACCCCCCTCACCACCGACGACCGAGGTCGCCGACGAAGGGAGTCGCCGGAGGACGGCGCTAGAAGATTGGACTCTCCTGGCGGCAACTAGGGTTCCAGCCACCAGGAGCGAGAGACGTCCACTGGCTGGCAGACTTTTCTTCCCCATGGGCGTTTCCACTAGCCGCCGCCACCATACATACACGCGTATTCCCATCTTATCCTGTCCCTGTATACCAAATTCAATAATTGTTGTCCCAAATCCCAAAACGCAGTTGGACGGCCCAGATAACAGGATCACCCGGACCTGCGAGCCAAAACGCTCCTCCCACACTTGTGAGATGCCCTTTTTGGCTAAGATACTTATTACGCAACAGAGTTTGCCAAACGTCATCCACCCTAATTAGTTTGAACAATCACTTACTAAGTAAGGCATTATTCTTGACTTGAAGGTCATGAATACCAAGATCACCTTGGTCATTGGGCCTATAAACCATTATCCATTTGGCTAGCATGTACTTTGTCTTTTCACTAGCTACTTGCCAAAAGAATCCAAATTTGAAATAGTTCATCCTTTGCAAAAACCCTTTAGGGAATTAGGAAAAAGAAAGCACACAGAGAACTATATTTGTGAGGTAAAGTCGATCCAGACCAGCCATACTCCAACATAGAGTAACTTGCCTCGCCAACTGCTCAATCGTTTCTCTAAGCGCTCCTCTACATGTTATCCGTCTGCATTAGTGAGACGCCGATAATGTACCGAAATTCTCAAATATTTAATCAAAATTAGCCTTGCACACAACCAAACAGTCCAGTGTAATCAGCACGCTGGCTTCTCCAAACCTGAATTCCCAAATATTGAATCAGAAACATCAATTTTGTTTTGATTGCTTAATGTTCTCACTTGTGGCTTGACACTTCGTTTCCGATTGGCTACTGTTGACCACGCCCCAAAGAGGCCAAATGCGTTGTCAGTGTCACATGGGCGTCCACCATAATGCACAATACTCATCAGTGGGTAGTAGTCGTGGACGAGACTTGCCTGCTCCCCCGTCGTGTCCCCATCCATGCTCCCGTCTACGTGGCTTGATTTAATTGGAACAAAATAAGGTCCGGCCCCACCCCTTTAAAATCAGGAGGGAGATGATTAGATTAGAAAGAAAAAAGAAAAAAAAAGACAGCCGTAGGATGAAGTGGGAGCACGGATGGGAGCACAGGGAGGGAGCAGGCAAGCCGGATCCAGTAGTCGTTTAGTGTAGCATCGCTAAGACGCCACAAACTAATCCTCCCCTAACTGGTTGTCGACGCAATGTCTAGGTATTCATTTACAAGGAAAATTTATTCAGATGCAACGCACATGGACCACTAGTTATAGAGACGTCAATTTCTGTATCTATGTGTTCATAATATCATCCTTTTTCAGCAGTTAGGACAATTCGAAATGACAAAATTATCTTAGGCAACATATCTTGGATAAATGGAGCTTTGTTAAACATTTCAGGATATACTCTACGGCATGTCAGAGGAACAGAGTAATGCCAGCTACTACCTTCGTCTGGTTTCCTGAATTGTTTGTCGTAGAAATTGATAAAAATAGATGTTTTAAAATTAAAATACGTCCAGATACATCCAAGGGCGGAGCCAGGATTTAGACATGAGAGGGGCGAGAAAGATAACAATCGTTTGAGAGACACAACACAAGAATATAGTCCCTAAAGTAGAATTGATATGATTGTGTTGCAACATATGTCTGGTAATATATTAAAAGCTACATTTCTACCAGTTGCATATCAACAGGATTGGGGTTGGAATTATCATATATCTACAACCGGTTGTTTCTCAGGTGGATTTGTATTTTCGGTAACTTTTGAGTTAGAAGCAATGGCCTTAAAAAACAAATATGTTAGGCTGGAGAAAAAACGAATATGTTTTTGTTGTATCATTTCTCTTCATCCTTCAGTGACTGAGACATAATGTTTGAAACGTTAAACGAGGAGTAAATTTAGAATCATAGATTGTAATTTTACCGCCACTGTCTTCAACGGAATTGTATTAATTCACAAAAGATTATTATTTACCAGTGACGTACCTAGATTCTTTGTAAAAATAAGTAGCAACAACACCATCCAAGTCAACCTGAATGGATGGGATCCGTTCGGGGCTTGGTGTGAGAGAGAAAGAAACATTGGGGAAGAGATGGATTTGACAAGAGGGTACCCCCTTTCCCAGTACGACAATGTTCGGTTAAACCTCTCTTGAGAGGTTTGAAGGGAATTGAGGAGGGGGATTTAATCCTCCACAATTCACTTTAATCCCTGTCAAACCTCTTGGAACCAAACAGGTCAGGCCCTGTTCGTTTAATCCCCTTGCCACAGGGATTGGAGGGGATTGGGGGTTTGAGGTGGATTTTGACTTGCCTCTCCAAACCCTGTCTAACGGAACAAGACCTCAAAGATTTTTAGCCACCACCTACTTACATCGTAATTGATCTGTTGCCATACTTTATTTTGCACTTTGATTTTTTGCCCTCTGTCTGATGGGTCCCATGTAAAATGACTGGAATATCCCTGCCCTATAGATTGATGATCCTGCACGCAATCTCACCGGCAACAACGCCAGGAGACGGTGGTCGGTGGCGGCCCCAGCAGGCCGGCACCCGCCATCCCCGGCCAAGCCCCGCTCTGCCCCTCCCTCCCTTGATCTACGCCATGGCCACCGGCCCACAACCACGAGTCATGACCACGCACGTGCTGGGCGGACACCAGAACGCGCACCGGCAGACCTCCATTGCCTCGTCGCCGACAAGGTAATGATGGAGAGAGCCGTTGTTGCCGCCGTATGCACGTTGCTGCTCCTCTGCTTCTTCTCCATGGGCCGAAGCGCCGCTCCCCTCTCAACTCCAGCGAGCACAAGCAGCAGCACGCGGCGCTGGCTAGCATGTACGCGCTGTACGTACACAAGCTAGCCAAGGTAAGCTAACAACAGGCTGCTTGATGGATTCTTTGGAAGACAAGCACGTACACAGCTTAATTGATTCCGGCGAGTTACACCACACGCCGGCAACACACGCGGAAACATATCGAATCCATCGATACATACACGCGGGCGCGGACAGACCAGAGGAGAGTGGCGCCCCACATCACCGGCGGCATCTGGTACTCCGGCAGCGCAGCCGCGGACAGACTGGAGCATAGCGCCGCAAGGAGGGAGGGGAGGCGGCCATCAGCAGAGGCGACGGCGACAGCGCAGGAGGGGCGGCGGCGGTGAACGAGTTCATCCCCCCGTCCGATCTGATTTCAATGGGTGAATCGGCTGGATGTACCGGTCAAACTAGTACGAAGGGTATTTTGGCCCACTGTTTTACGTATATATTATGTCAATCTTTTGCAACCATTGTTTTTGTGTGAACAAGCGGTAAAAGATCAAAGTGCAAAATATAAGTGGCAGTAGATCATTTACAATGTAAGGAGTGGCAAATTATCAAAGTATAAAGTAAAGTGGTAAAATTAATATGTAGGGTTGTTTGATCCGTAGTTGTTTGGTACGCAACTCCTAGTTTGGATCCATGCTTAGTCTCTCATGGTTCATGATGTGATGAATTGCATTACGTTTACTACGTAAGTATGTCGAATTAATTATTCGAAAATATTCTTATGGCTGACATTCAGTAAGCTGTTAACCCGTGTTTAAGATCGAGAAACCGAACATAAATTGCTTACTTTATAAAACCCTGAAATTGCTTACTGAATTACAGAACATAAAGTATTCGAAATGAAGGATCGAGAGATTACATTTACGCCGAGAATAGAGAAAGAATACTCTGTTTTGAGTACATCAACAACGGAAGTCTTGAAAAATATATTACAGGTACACTCTATATATGAAACTTTTCTCTCTCTTTTAAACTTCTACTCTTCAATAACAGGGCCACAGATTATAAGGGACTGACAAACAATTATACTATCATTTTTTATGTCTAACAGCGCACAAATAAATGTTGAAAGACCTCATGCTCTTCTTCCTTTTTGTTTTGCATATGAATTAAGAGGGCTTCAATGGGACACTCGCTATTTCATAATAAAGGGAATATGCGACGGTCTGCAGTATCTTCATGTGGAAAAACAAATTATTCATATGGATCTGAAGCCGGCAAACATACTAATAGATCATAATATGGTAGCCAAAATAACTGATTTTGGCTTATCAAGAATGGAGGAAAATGCACAAACCAAAAGTACAACCCGTGTTTCATCACCGTAAGCAATTTCCAAAACAACAAAGCTTCTTTTACCTTCGTTACAATTCATTTTCTATGTTCTATAATTAATACATTCTCATGCAGAGGATACACCGCTCCAGAATACATAGACAAAGGCAAAATGTCAGTCAAGTATGATGTGTATAGCTTGGGAATCATAATAATCGAACTGGTGACAGGACATAGGAGTACTCCCGATAGTAATAATGTAAGAGTTTTTCATATTGTAGGTGGCCTGTTTTTACAGATTTAGCAAAATTATTTCTGTTGCATACTGTTAGAAGGTTTGGTATGCCTATGGCTCGATGCAAAGATTAAACATACTCTTTCGATTAAGAAGGGTAATACAGTCGCATGTTTATGGATATTTAGCTTCATGACAATCCACAAAATTCCGCACGTGACACAACAAGCACCAGTTTTGTGCCGCTAATTTTTCTTCCTCATGCTTCCTGTAAAGTGGGTATTCCCAGAGCTTAGACAAGGTACCCCCAGTCCGAAACCTTGTTACTTTATTCATCTTGTGACATGTCTAATCTGTGCCCAATTACAGATCCAATGTCGACTAACTTGGTCAACAACCGAATATACTCTTTCAAGTGTTTAAAATCCATTAATTTAATCAAAGGGGAAATAAGCTAAGTAGTGATTAAGCACCCCATAAGTGTTTTAGCGGAATAGGAATTTGCATCTCTAATGCGCTTCTGCTTAATTTGCATTACACGCATCGGATGGATATTGAATTTTTCATGGTGCCACGGTTTAAAAGAGATCTAAAAACATGATGTGTACATACCTGTTGGCATAATGATGTCTTGATTCCAGAACCGTGCCGACATGGTTTGTCTACCCTATGCTTATACAAATCATGGGAACTAGATATTTGGTCACTATATCAGCTTCCCGCACCGGCCGCAGGTTCGCCCGATGAGGCTCCTGTCCGCCAGATCCAGCGGCCTGGTTTTCGGCGTCGCCGGAGCTGGAGGGCCCCTGCTCGCCGTTGACCTCAGCTGCCCCCTCCACCGGCAGCAGCTGACGGGTGGCCCCTTCTTCTAGTTTAACAGACAAGTTAACGGTGACAAGTTTTTTTTGCCACATCAGCACTTACAGTGGGTCCTATCCGTCAGAAATGATGTCAACATGTGTTTAGTGACAGATCAACGTCTTTTGAAAACTGTCACCCCAATGGTGTTGGTTTTTTGAAAAAAAATTCCGAATGGTGGTGGTTTTGTGAATTAGGGTCCGCAATTGTGGTGGTTTTTTGCAATTTACTCAAAGAAGGCCTATAAGTTTTCTAAAAAAAATCAAGTAATGTAAAGTTTGACCAAGTTTTCAGAAGAAGAAAAAACCATCAACAACTATATCACACTAAAATATATGTCATGATGTATTGTACATATTAATGTTTTCTTTCTAAAATCAAAGTACTTTGTGTGGACATGCATTGTATCTGAATGTGTCAAAGACAACGAACTTAGTGATTCCATGGCTGAACAAGAGGGCAAAGAGCTGCCGATTGTTATTGACAAGGTTAGTTAACTATTTTTCTTGAGGAGAAATTCATGATTATTTACTGGGTTTTATATAAAAACCGAGAAAGTCCACCTTTGCTTTTCCCATGTTTTTTTTAGTTTGAAATGAATAATCCATCATTCGTAAAAAAATTTGGTAAATTGTCCATCATTCGTCAAAAAAATTGGTGAAACATGATTAATTTTAGTTCAAATGAAAACTGAGAGCAAAAAAAAGGAGAAACAATATGGAAACAACTCTACATATCCATCCCTAATACGTCAACCACTCCCACCCCTAAGAGGATACTACTCTTGCAATCAACGCTTTGCAACCAGCTCCCAAAGGTATTTGCAACACAACACAGGTGGATAAAGGCACATCGTTTACTGACCATACAGAACACGCAAACTTTTACTAGAAAAACTAAATGTTCAATATTCTTGTCATGATGACAAAACCGACACTTTGTACTATTTTTTGCATAAAGATAACTAAGTTAGTGCTTTAATTTTATTACAAACACAGGTGCTTCTCGGATGTTACATCCTACCAGGTGCTGCGGATTTCATTGAATAAACGGCATATGGTTGCCAACATGCTATTTTCACTATAATTTCACTTTGAACTTGTAGATTTGCAACATTACGTAAATTCTTATAATTACTTCATGCATGTTTCTAATTAGCTATATAGAAAATCCTAAATTTCAAAAGGCAATGTTTTTCTTGTTGATACCATCATCAAACTAACAACACTTGTATCTTTCTTTAGCTCTAGTGAACCATCGACAAAGCCCACACGGAAAGGTCACGGGAAGTCATGAAGATCAAAGCCAAGCAATCGGCCACACGCAATGGAGGCAATGCAGCAATGAATGGTACTATTCATACGTTGTTGTGTTGATAGTATCATTCATTGTGAAGATAGTAAGATTTACGTTGTTGTGTTGTGACCCACTTGTGATTTCTGATTAAACTTTAATTTCATACTACTAACGTCTCTCTCTCCCCCTCCCTCCCTTAAATAAGGGGGAGGCCTAAGTAGTAAATGATCACGGAATCCATCTCTCTGTGATGATTGATGCGCCACAAACCCACTTGTGCAACTTTATTTATTCTGCATGGAAGTCGTGTTTGTTTCTCATTGCATGGAGAAACGAATTGACGAAGATTTTTTTCTCATTGCATGGAAGTCATGTTTGTTTTGCAGATAAACTCACTACATTGCATGGAAGTTGGATCCCGCTGAGCTCTACATGCCCCACTTGCCAAACAAGGAAATGAAGTTCATAGTAAACGTAGTCAACACTACAGATTTCTACGTTGCTTTCAATGTATATATCATCCGCAGGAATGCAGCGCGGGACAAAAGACCTGCAGTTGGAGCATCGAAAGGAATCCTGGCACCACGATCCACTAAAAGACAAATACTACATTGGATAATTGATGAGACGGAGGAGCCCGTAGAAGATTTCTTTGTGTGGAGCCGTGTTGTGACTGAGGGTGTCGATAGCAGAGACATCACTGGTTACATGGTTGAGGAAGAGAGTAAGAAACTGCTCTTTATTGTTAATAATAAGGTGAGTTCCTAATTACGCGGTCAATTTAAATCAGTAAAAGCGATGATTTACGTTGTTGTTGTGTTGTTTCTTGGCATGGCAGGAAAGCCCGGCATGTAGGTCAAAGGAGCTGATCCAGTTTGAGCCGCCAGAGCTGAGCCTCCCCTTGATGATGATGCCAAACAAGCCGTTGCTGTTTTCAGTTAATATAGTCAACAGTACAGACTACTATGTTGGTTTTGATAGACAAAACCTGCAAACAAATGTGGCCTGGTACTTCATAAAACCTGCGGGTGGAATTATGCCACCACGGTCCACTCAGAGAATCGTTGTAAAAAGGGTACCGAAGAAAAAGGAGGAGCTGCTTAGTGAGTGCCAAGACGATAAGTTCCTTCTATGGAGCTGCTTAGTGAGTGAAGGTGCCAAAGCCAGCGACCTGTTAAATTCGTGAACTTTTTATTAAATTCATAAACTTTGTTTTCAAATTCATGATTTTTTTCCATATCCAGGAACTCTTTTCAACTTTTACAAAAGTTTTATAAAATCCTGTAATTTTTTCAAATTCATAAACATCCTTTTTCAAATTGATAAAAAAATTCAAATTGGCGAATGCTTGGCCGGCCCAACAGGCACCTAACGGAAGCGATGTTGTCGCCCTATTGGGCAAGGCCTAGGCGTATTTTTTTTCTATCATAATTTTTTGTTTTGTCCTGTCCCGTTAATTTATTTTCCTTTTTGAAATTTATTATTCATTTTAAACTTGTTTTAAAATTTGATATATTTTTGCAACACCAAAAAAGATTATTGTTTTCTAATATCTTTTTAGAAATTCTAAAAGTGTTCCCATTTTTCAAATTTTCTCATAAATTTAATAAATGTTTGTGTTTTGAAAATGTTGATAAGTTTTAAAAAGAAGTATGTGGTTTGCAATTTGTGTATAACAGAAATATTTGGGAACTTATTAATAATTTTGGAAAAAGCGTTCATGTTTACAAAATTTTCATACACAATTTGAATTTCCAAAATTGTTGACAAATTTGAAGAAATAATTCAGATGTAGGAAAATGTTCATGTTGATTGATAATGACAGAAATGGCAAATACAAAAGCCTTACCCTACCAGCCTATCTGTGCCAGCACCTTTGAACATGATGTGTTTCTTGACATGCATGAAATAATACCAAATTTTGACAGCATGTGGGCATGCTCATACAAGGCCTCCATGCTCATGTCCACCGTCGCTTTCGCCCTCTCTCCTAGAGGGTGTCGCCGCTGAAGGGGACACCGCGTTGCATGTGGTGGCCACCAATGGAGATGGCGCCATATACGTGCGATGTAGAATTTATTTCCTAAATTCAAAATTCTCAAAAACAGTTTAGAATTAAAAAAAATCAAATTATAGAAAATGTTCAGAATTCAAAATTTTGCTGCTATTTTAAAAAAAGAAACATGAAAATAGTTTCCCATTTTTTGGAAAATTTATTGTTTTGAAAAATTGTTCGAGATTTCTAAAAGGCAAATGACAATTAAAAAGTGCTCCAAATTCGAAAATATCTTGTTTCAAAAGATACACATTTTTGAAAAATGTTATGAATTTTCAACGTATGTTTCCGTTCTAAAAAATGTTCACAAATTCAAATGATGTTCATGTTTTTATAAAAAATGTTGGTTTTTTCAAAAAAGTGTTTGTGAAATTTAAAAAATGTTCCTGTTTAAGAAAAAATTCACATTTTTCTAAAATTGTACATAATTTTCAAAAAATTGTCCAGGATTTAAAAAATGTTCATGTTTCGTACAATATTTAGAAACTTCATACCTTTAAATCTCCTCGATTGAAAGGAAAAGTAGATTGAATAATTCGTGGACCTTCTCTAGTGTACGATGACGTAACAAAACTCTTAAATACCCTCGATCAATGAATAGAAAAAAAATAGTGGATTGATTACTTCACACCCGGCAAAACCGAGAAGTAAAATGTTCCTTTTTCACGTGCACACAGGTTTTTTCTTGCACATATAATTCTCATTAACTTTAAATGCATACTAATTTTTCTCCCGTTACAACTTACAACGCATATGGGCATATGTGCTAGTAAAGAAATAAACTGAAGGAACAAAAATTGTGTGCATTGGGGCGTCGACTCCTTTGGCAGCGGCGGCCATGGGCACGTACGTGGGCATTGCCAGCCAGGGTTTCAATCGCATGGCTTGTCCGAGGTTGCCGATTTGGACCAGGATCCTTCGGCTAGGCCCCCGCAAAACTTCCACCATGAACTTGGACTGATCGGCGGGTGTGGCATGGTTTGTGGCCAAATCCACTATGTGCGAGGGTCCGGCCATGGGTCATGCGCAATTGGCCAGACTGCACAGTGATGCTTAGGATTCACGTGGTGGCAGTCAGTGGTGAGGCTCTCCGTCGTCGGTGTTGGTCCATGATGACCACTCCGTCATGCGGCAACAACCTCGCCATAGATTGCGTTGGCCACCGAAAGATCTTTGCGAGGGTTACTCTCTCTAGATCCGGTGGTTGCCTTCGACGGGGAGATGCATTCTATTGACGATGACTTGACACAGAGTGTATAGTTGTGCAGCAGCGGTGGTCGGTTTCTAGTCCAGAGCATGCGGCTGCTAGGAACGCAGGAAAGTGGTGGCGATAACACACGATTGACTCCGATGGTGGTGCTCCTCGAGTACCCAGTCTCAAGCTATGGGGGTGAAAACCTAGGTCTGAGCCGAGTTGGTTGTACCTTGCAATGCGATGTTTTTGTGTCATTACCTTGTTGAAGGAATTGCTCGAATATGTGCGGGCTAGTTCTTCATGGTGAAAACCTAGACTCTGGCTTCTAGTGGTCAGATCTGTTGAAGAATCCCGTTGTCCTTGTGATGTCTTCAGATGGTTGATGCGGATTTGATTGCTTCAGTTTTTATTTTATTTTTCCATGCTTAGGCATAGCTTTGGCTTATATGACTGTGCTATCTACCGACAGGTTGTGTGTGTGTGTGTGCGCGCGCGTGTGTGTAGGTATTGATGTTGGGTGTGTGCATCCTGACAATGCATAGGGCAGATGTGCTCCTTTTAGTTGTATCTGCTTCATGCTTCATTTTAAGTAATAAAGTCCACCCTTTGTTGAAAAGAAAAAATATGCGGGGCACATCCTAACCAAACGATATATGGGAATTTTCTAGATAAATTTTCACGGCGACATGGCTAATGTAACTATTTACAGTACATACTAAGATTGTATCGAGCAATATTTTGGGTATCCACGACGTGCTAGTTCTTTTAATCTTGGCATAAGGGCTCTTTTGAAAACATCTGTTTGGACATAGAAGTAGTAAATGTTCAGTAATACTTATCTAAAATTTGCTATGTTACATACAAATATAATTCTTCATTCTGCAGTTAGATTTAAGATTAAAAGCTGAATCATTTTTGTGATATCATCCTTGGTGTGTGGCAAATGAACTGTGCTAAATATCAAGTCCTACTTTAAATCGTCATACCATCTTCCTGTGGCGTGGCTAATTATCCATAATAAGTTTCATAGTGGTTTGATTATATATTTTTGATAGAATTAAGGAGGCAAAAAAAGAAAAATAATAAGTGGTGATTACTTTTGGTGTTTGGCAGCCATGACAGAAATGCTACTGGAATGGAACATTGGCCTTACAGCACAAAAGGACCGGAATGGGAGCACCCCCCTTCACTTTGCAACATCAATTCTACATGCAAGAGGTGTACACTTCTGGATCTTCCACCATTGGTATACATGGTTTCATGGTTTTTGGCATTCAAGCATGCCATTCTATCATGTGCTGCAAGTTATCTTCCATCCTTGGTTCCCATGGAATCATAGTACTTGGCACTCAGGCATGCCGTTTGATCCAGTGCTGCAAGCTAACCCAACTCCAATGTATCAGGCAGATGGTCAGGGACTATTCCCTATACACATTGCTGCTTCCATAGGTGTGAACAAAGCCATTGTCAAACTTTTAGACAAGTGCCCCAAAATTGCTGGTGTGCGCAATATGAAGGGAAGAACTTTCCTTCATGTCGCTATCGAAAAGAAGAAATGGAACATAGTCGCACTTGCTTGCCAAACTCAGTCGTTATCATGGATTTTGAACATGCAAGACAATGAAGGAAACACTGTGCTACACCTAAGTGTAATGCTTGGGCATCAGGACATCTTCTTTTTGCTCCTGGAGAATCCTGAAGTGCGGTTAAATCTAACAAATAAAAAGGGGGAAACTCCTCTAGATCTATCGCAGAGTAAGATTCGCGCTGGATGTTTTTGTGCATGGGTAATGTACTTCCTTTCCTTTCATTTCATGCTTATTTTTCTCCCACAAAGGCAAATGTAGTAGCGCTAGTTCATATGGATGACACGAATTTCATATTTGCTTTTGCAGAACCCCAGATTTGTGATGAATGCTGCCTTAATATATTGTCGCGCTAAACATGGCAATCGCCGATTGGATCACTTTGAAGAACAGTACATTCAAGCAGAGGATGAAGAGAAAGAGTCAGACAAACTGACAGCTTCGACTCAAACATTAGGCATTGGGTCAGTGCTAATGGCAACTGTGGCGTTTACTGCAACATTCACTCCACCAGGGGATTACAGTGACAATGGCACACCGAATCTTTCTAGGAGGTATGTTTTTTATGCATTCATCGCGGCCAACTCGCTGGCATTCGGGTGCTCTGGTTTAACTACTATCAACCTCATGTACTCTGGGACAGCTATCGTCAACGTGCCTTTGCGCAGCAAACACTTTGACGTAGCTGTGGTCTTCGTGTTTTGTTCGGTCACGAGCTTGGCTACAGCCTTTGTGCTAGGCCTATGTGGTGTTGGACCCATTTGCCCATATGACTTCAGTTGCAGTGTGTGTAGTGGCTTCTCTTTTTGTGTCTGTGTGGATACATAGACCCCCTGCGAGGCCAAGCTGTAGCTAGAGCTTTATTTCATAGAATGGGTTATCCAGCACTGGTGATATCCGCACGCATTCTCATCATCCGGACAGCGATGGTGTACTTGTGAGAGGTTCCCATGATATATAGCAGAATCCTCCTACCTTCAAAGCTCAATGAGCGCTTGTTGGTTAACTATTTTTATTTGTTAGCGTTGCAACATTTTTTGTCCTACTACCATCAGAGCAGCATGGTAAGTTGCTTGCATTGAGCCCAGAAAAGGATGGGGAGAAAGGAACAACTGCTTGCACTATTTCTATTTTTTGTTAACTATTTTGAAATATAAAAAACAATTGTGCTCCTACTAGCACACAATTGGACTTGTCTTAATTTTTTTCTTCATTCAAATCCTCGGCCTTGTTGAATTGAAACAGTTGCATTCCTTTTTTGCAGACAAGCAGCTTATGCTCTTCAGACGAGTTGATCAGTTTGATCCTCCACAGCTCCCGTTCACCTTTGTTCCCAACATGAGGGTGTCCATGTTGCGCTTGCTTAAAATTGTCAATGTTACACATCACATTTTCGGTTTCAGCGCATGGCCTCATGAAGACAATTCTGCGTCCTACACAATCAAACCGGATGCAGGGATCCTGCAACCACAGTCCACGCAAGCAATCAAGGTAAGAAGGACCCCAAGGAAAACGGACACGGAAGACATACAGTGCAAAGACAAGATTTTTGTGTGGAATGGAATTGTGACTCAAGGTGTCAAAGTTAGCGATGTCGGTACGTACTGGAAGAATGAAGATAAAGAGTTGCCCATTGTTCTAACAAAGGTGAGTTTCCTAATTAATTGGTACAGAAAGATACAACTATTACGGTAGTAATTGACACAGCTAATAACTATGGGCTTCCTATATATGTTGACAGCCACAGACTGGAGAAAGCAGTTCAAGGTAGGATCATGGTCGAATCTATTGGACGTAAAGGCTTCACAAGGTAATTAATGCATGCTTATTTCTCATTATACCTTTTTTACTTGGCTATAAAAACATTCCTTGTGGCTTTGTAGTCTGAGCATTTTGTTAAAATTCTTGAACTGTGTTGCTAGTCTCCAAGCTGTTCCTTTCTGTATCTCGAGAGCGAGCTGCAAAAAGGAAGTGCATAATCTCCAGGCTCTGTGTGGTGTAAGTCAGTAGACATTGTTTTTGTGGGGTAATGGAAAATGGCGAAAAAAATACTATGTAAGACAATTGCTTGCCCGCAACTACTATATTTTAGATGCACAAATAAAAGGACATTGGAATGGTAATATCAATTTTAAGAATAGTGGTCTGTGCCAAAAAAAAATCAAAAATAGAAGTGCATATTTCAACCCTCAACTTTTGCCCTAGTCTAATTTACAACCCCGAACTCCAATACCATCTAAATTACAACCCCCAACTCTCAAAACCGGCCAGGATTCAACCCTCCCCTCTCTGTTGACAGGTTTTGACCTGGTTGACCGGTTTTGACCAGTCAACAGGTCCAGTCAGCATGCCACATCAGCAAAAAATGCAAAATTTGCAAGGAAACAACCTGTAAAATCGAAGAAAATCCAGGAAAAGAAATAAGAAATCCAATTTCCAAAAAACACGGAAAATAAAAAACAAATTTCCAAAAAAAAATCCAGAAAAAACCCAAAAACTCAAATTCCAAAAAAAATCATTTTTATTTTCCCTAGCTTTTTTCGCGAACAATTTTTTCGGAATTTTGCCTTTTTATATTTTTTCCCTGATCTTATAGATTTTTATTTACTTTTCCTTGAAATTTTGAAACAAAATCTGACGTGACATGCTGATTGGACCCGTTGACTAGTCAAAACTGGTCACCCCAGGTCAAAACCGGTCAACAGGGAGGGGAGGGTTGAATCCTGACCGGTTTTAAGACTTGGGGGTTGTAATTTAGACGGTATTAAAGTTCAGGGTTGTAAAATAGACTAGGGCAAGAGTTCAGGGTTGAAATATGCACTTTTCTCAAAAAAAAAATGTACCCATGGCTCACTATCAGGCACCTGAACTTTATGCACACTTAGCGGCACCGGATATTTTGGATTGTTTCCTCCAATAGATACTGCAACTGCTTGGTGCCATAAAAGGCATGTTTGGGGCTATGCCCATGAATCTCACATATATAGTTTGTATATGGGAAAATGTTTAAATTAACAGATGTGTTTTACAAGTGTAGAAATATTAAATGGTCTTTAGTAAATTATAGGGAAGGGCTGGCAAAGCAATTGTGATTGACCTGTTTGTTCGCTTTTAGCTCAACTATCTTTTTTTAGATTATTTTTATTAGCTCAACTGTCATGTATACTAGTTTTTGGCTTTTAAATTTCTAACTTAGAGCATGTTTATCTATGTAGGTCCATCATGTGTTTGTAACAGTAAAAAGAATCCTGGATATGGACATGACAAAATCAAAATGTCTGCTGTAAAAAAAGGAAAAAGGCGGCAATGAGCTTGAGGACGAGGGACGCCTGCGTGAAGCCTGCCTTGCTCGTCATGGATGGAATCATTTAATTGTTATAAATAGAAACATGATACAATAATATCAAATTGTGACCATAGCTTGAACTACGACTCTTCTGTTTCTGGTAATTTGTACGTAGTGACATAACTTGTAGCTTGTGCGTCGGCATGTTCACCCATGCCTAGACGTCATTTGTACTATTCATTCAGGTGGATTCAACACCATCATGCGATTTGTTGAACTATTAATCAAGTTAAGTAGTAGATCTTAAAAAAAATTAGAGGGTATGGGTGAACATGATGGTGTTGAATCCACCTGAATGAATAGTACAATAGTCAACGGGTCCAATCAGCATGCCACCGTGCATGTCTAGCTGACTCAACCATTCGAATGGGCCTGTGTTGTCTGTGCTGTGTAAGTATGGGCCTGCAAGGTAAATGAAATGCCGCCCGAGCATTCCAGCGCATTCTTTTTCTTTTCTTTTCTTTTCTTTCCAAAAAAAAGAAAAGAAAAGGAGTCGGAGGGGAGGAAAGGGATCGATGAATCCACACTAACTCTCCTCCGGTTCTCCATCCATCTAAGTTGTCCGGTTCTGTGATTGTCCTCCTTGCTCTTGCTGTAATTTTAATTTACACTCACTCATTAGACGGATGCAAAAAATGATCACCCAACAAAGAGAAAGAGGGGTTCTGGGTGACAAAACAAATGGCCAGGATTACTCCTTCCAGCAACACCAAGCTCTTCTCGCCCAGAACAATGATAACTCCTTGGGGTGCTGATGTATCAAAGACTCTTCTTCTTCTTCTTCTTCTTCTTCTTCTTCTTCTTTGCAGAAGCAGCAGCAGCAGCAGCAGCATGAACGCTCTTCTCGCCCACCACGACGGCGCGGTGCCCTTCGTGAGGAAGATCAAGTGGGGACCACTGTGGGACAGGTCCAAGGAGTGGATCAGGAACCCCATGAACATGGTCCTCTTCGTGTGGATCGTCGCCATCCCCAATCAAAAGGGGAGAGCAGAGCAGAGGCCAACCCCATCCATCCATCTGAGTTAGCCGCCCGCCTGCAGGAAGAGTAGGCCTCCTAGCTAGCTCACAAGGTTTGTTTGCGTTTGATTGATTAATTCATATCTCTCCTGACTCCCCATCTGTGCGATCCCCTTTCTTCTTCTTGTTCTGTTTGCAAACTTGCTACTAGTATATATTATCAATCGGTACATAATTAGATTCATAATCGTTGCTAGCAGTATTACCTAGTACTATAACTTGTTAACATGGTAGTATGCATCAATCAGTACATAATCAGATAACCTGCAATTAGCTAGTTGCAAAGGGGCCTTTAATTTTTCCCTTTCTTTTTGTAGAATTTAATCTAGATATAAGCTACTACTCTACTGATTGTGCAACTAAAATGCCCTTGCTGTTTTTCTTCTTCTCATTTTTAGTTAACAATCTGCTTGCACTATCCAGGATCACTATTAACCGGCGATTTCATAACCTTGTTTCGTGTGTGCAGAAAATCCAACCAACATTATGTGAACAGGACAAAAGTTCATCAATTTGAAAATAAAGTTTTCGAATTTAAGAAAATGTTCACGAATTTAAACGGAAAAAGGTTCAGGTAGGGTGTTCAGGTTGGCCGGAAGGTTTCGTCTCAAAGTACCTTTTTTCGACATCGTTCAAATGGACCAATTGTTTTCTACGGCCTTGTATCACCATTCCAAGGCATCATGGCAAGTTTTTTGTGATTTTGACAATTCTGTATTTTCAAATAATGTTGGTGCTTTCAGAATTTATTTGAAATTTAGAGAATAATCTTATATTCGAACTTTTTCTACACAACAAGAAAAAATGTTCACGGAAATTCAAAATAAATTGGTTTCAATTTTTTGTTCTTATTTTATGATTTTTGCTAGAAAATTTCAAAATAAATGTTGATGGAAATGATCATCCTACCCTTTATTACGAAGGGGTACAGAGAGAAGGAGATGGCCATCCTACCCTTTATTAAAAGTGTAAAAAAAATGAATGAAACAAAACGGTTCACAGAACACGCACGGGCATGTTTTCTAGTAGTTCTTCTAACTAGTGGACCGAGAAATTAAACACGACCAAAGAATTAATTTTGCAGGCATGGACTTCATAAGGAGCATAAATAAATGTAATGTGAGAGAAATACCCTAATGTATAGGGCGCTAATAAGCGCCGGTGCGCCGGCCCAAACTTTCGGCCGGTCCACTGCTAACCGCCCGATCTACATAACATGAACAGTCGGATCTCAGTGTCATCTTCCTCCCTTTCCATATCTTCCTTCTCAGTCCCACACGCATGGGGAAAACAAGAAAAAGGCAGGGGCGCCATCGATCCCTGCCGGGCAGCGCCGGCTCCCCATTGTCGCCGCTAGCCGCTCGCCGCCGGTAGCAGCCCTCGTACCCCCTGGTGTGCCCTCGTGCAGCAAATCGCGCTGCTGGATCCAACAAAAAATGGGGGCAAAAATCACCGTGCCCGCAGCCGTCCACTGCTGCAACCCTCCACCCATCAGAGGTGTCGCGGCTGTCACCGGGATGCTGCGAGGGCGGAGACCATGCGGAGATGCTCCAACGCTGACAACGGCGGGCGACGTGACCCTGCAGCATCGTCTTGCTGCGACCGGCAAGGCATTTTGCTGGAACCAGCGACACCAATTGCTGGAACCGGCACGTCAGGGAGCTGGAACGCGGAGTGGGGCGTGGAGCTACAACCTCATGCGCCCGGAGTTGCAACCGCCCACAAAAAAAGCTACTACCTGCAACCCAAAAAGCTACACCGGCAGATTGATTTGCTACCACTGACGACGCGAGACAGCTGCAAGCGTCGAGCAGGAAGCTGCAACCCGCCTGCAAAAAAGCTACTACGGGCAATGGAAAAAGCTACTACCGATGGACATTTTTGCTACAATGGGCGACGCTGAAATTTGTGGCCGGTGAAGGTAGACGACTACAACCAAGGGAAGATACAAACCGCAGAGAAAAATGCTACAACCAGCATATGGAACAGCTACAACGCACCACGAGCTGGGATGGTCAGTGCGGAGAACTGCGATGGTCACCATGGCGTTTGGGGCCATGGTTTCGACAAGCTGCGACAGTCACTACGCTGAGCTAGAATGGTGGCTGTGATTTGCTGCATCAGCGGTGACGAGCCGGCGAGCTTCGATGCCGGTGTCTCCGCTCATCCATGGTGGGTGGTCAGCAGGGGCTTGGTTGCGGCTGCGTCGTCGGTGGTAGCACTGGTTCAGGCGAGCTGAAGAAAAATGCGTTGCTACAAGGAAGAAGAAGGAACGGACATGGCTACTTGACTAAGAGATAAGGCTGTGTTAAAAAAAGATAGATGTGTGGGCCTAGCCTGTGTGAACGAGAGCGCGCGACCGGCGCAGCGTTTCCGCCGGTGCCCCGGCTGGAAACGTTTACCTAATGTATATGTTACCTTGGCTACGAAGAGCAGCAGCATGCAATGCATTTTGCCCATCCGGTCCAGAATACGAGAGATAGCTAGCCACCGCTCTTGTGATACAGTGTGTGTGCAATGTCGGGGCGATCATGCAAGACGGCGAGGTACAAGGGCGAAGTGCCGCCGTCCTTGGGAAAACAAGCCAATTCCGAGTCGGCCGCCATTAGCAGCTCAACGATGTGGTCGCTCCCGATGCGGACAGCCTCATGCAGGGCCGTCTGTTTGCACCCATTCTCCGTCCTCACAAGCTCCCTGAGCCGGTCTCCGGCACCGTCGTCATCGCCTTGAGCTAGGGCGACGAGGTGGGAGACCATGGAAGATCTCCGGGCCCTGGCGGCGCAGTGGAGGGGAGTGTCGCCGTGGCTGTTGACCTTGTAGAGGAGGTGGCTGGCCTTTCCGTGGACGAAGGTGGCGCTGCGCAGGTATCTGGCGACTGGCGCCATCTCCATTGGTGTCCCCTTCAGCGGTGACGCCCTCTAGGAGCGAGGGCGAGAGTGACGCTGGATTGGAAGCCTGCAGCGACGTCGCCATGCCAACGCCATCCTCGTCGTCGGTGCCCCCATGCTGGAGCAAGTCAAGGAATGCTGGAGTTGGCACCCCGTCTGCCCACACGGCCGGACCTTCGCCTTCCCCGTCCAGAAGAAGGCGCAGTGCTACCGGGGAACCAGAGAATGAGGCTGCAAGCAACAGTGGATCCATGGCCGTCATTGCCATTGGTGTTCTCCCAAGAGGGACTAGTGCATCTGCCATTCTGCATGCATGCTCAGCTGCCTAAGCCTGTAGCCTTGTAGTACGTACGATATATGTGCCTGCTGGCAAATATAGTTGGGAACTTTCATCATCACCCAAAGCAAATTATTCCCTGTCCCTGGTTCGTACTACATCTACACTTTGGATATCTTTCGTCCAATCGCTCGCGATAGGCGCCATGCAGGATGTGCAAATTATTCTGCTGGCAAATACTCCTAGTAATTAGTTACTTTCATCATTACGCAAAAACAAAAGGATAACTTCATCATCACGCAAAGCAAATTATTCCCTGCTCCGTACTACATTTGTGCAAGTGCCAAGATGCACTCTGGATGCTACTTTTTCTTTCGTTCCATGACAGCCATAGGTGCCGTACGTCACTACTAGAATCTGGTTTTGTGCTGAATTCCAGATCGAACTTCACTGAGTTCATTCTATCGGGAACTCGGCAAACTTTTGTCTGCCTAGTTTCATTCAAAATTGGACTCGGCGGAGCTGTGACTTTGTCTGGTTCCAACGAAAAACGACTCAACGAACAAAAACAACTCAACAGAATCTGAAATTCGCAGAATTCCAGACAGAAAAAACTCGATGAAGTATGACATGTGGGGCCTGCGGTAGAGCTGGCGAGGGAGCCATGCGACGGTGTTTCTTTGCTGAGTTTCGGCCCAACAGAGACTCGGTAAACATTTTATATTATATATTTTTTAAATACGAATGCCATGGCCCATGGGTCTTGCTTTGCCGAGTTCCCAACATAATGAACTCGTCAAAGATAGCTAGTGGTTTAGTCCCACTCGCCGCGCTAGGTGAGCGCCGTCCAGCTTAAATAGCCGTGTCGCCGGACTGCGGTAAGCTTCTCTGTTGTTGCATTAGGTCTATCAATTCTCGTTGTGTGAATGAGGTAGCTTGACACTAGATTGCATTCCATCAACTGATGATTGTTCATCGAGTGACAAATTCATCTCATAAACGTACATTGATAGCCCTAGTAAATTGAAAAATATTTTTAAATTTTCATCATATTTAACATAAATTGTTACAATTTTCTGTTTTTCTCATTTCTCTTTGACGGCAGCTTGGCTTTTTTTCTTGAATCATTTCATCAAGCTTCGTAGGTCTATACTGCCCGCCTGGGTTGCTTTTTTTTGCCGGGCCTTCCGCCTGGTAGTTTGAGCGGGGTTTGAGGCGCCCGACTGTAGATGTTCTAAGAGGATGTGTGAAAACAAATGATTATTGTGAGTGTGAGAGAAAATAGAGAATAAACGATGAGACAATATAGAAGATAGCATTCTAATTTTGTATAGATATAGTATATATGTGTGTAAAGTTTATATAGAAAAAAAATAAAGAAAATGAAAGAAAAACATGGAGGTCGAGCAACGAAGAATGGAGAGGACCAATTGGATGATAAGAATGACAAAAGCTGAAGAAAAGCAGTAGGGTCAGTGCGGGACCTCAACTGCATGCAGCACGCATATCAACACTTTACTCACGGCCAGGATATCAGCTATGTACATACGAAACCCGGCGGAGAAAACCGTGTCCAGCCAGTCTGTTGATGATAAGAATGAAAAAACCTGAAGAAAATGATCGACTTCAGAGATACAATTCTTTTAGCTAAGGACAAGGAGGTAGCACCTTTCGCAAGCCTTAGGCATCCCCCTCCTTAGGTTAAGGGTAATGACTTCAAATATGGCCAGCTCCTATAGTGTGACGGGCGATGTGTACAAGGCCCGGGAACGGGTTGACCGCCGTATGGCTGACCGGTATTACTAGCGATTCCTGCTTGTTAGATTGTATATCTATACGTGAACCCGTTGTACACATCTGTAATTGTATTGTACCCTTTGGTAGTCCTATATAATGAGATAGCCACACCCCGTTTAGGGTGTCGAGCAGTTTCCCAAACTCTATGTCTTACATGGTATCAGATTAGGGTTTTGATGTCTTCCACTGCCCCTCACGCCGCCGCCGCCTCGGCCCCTGCCACCGCCGACTCCTCGGCCTCTGCCATCGCTGATGCCGCGTCGGCCCCAACGCTCACTTCCTCGTCGCCTTTCATGGCCTCCCACCCGCTAGCTACGCCCTGGCGGCAGCCGCCCGCAGCCTCCCCGACCGGGTCGAGCGGGAAGGGCGACCTGCCCCCGCCGATCCCATCTGGCGGGTTCTCCTCAGCCGTTGCCGCTGGGCCGTCGGGGTTCCGCGGCCCTGCACCTCCGTATGGTGCCCCTACCACACCACTCGGCGCCGCGCCTCCGTCGTCGCTGCTCTATGGAGCCCCTTGGTTTGGCGCCCCTACCTCAACCCTCGGCACCGCGCCTCCATCCTCGTCCGCCTGGCCGCTGCCCTATGGCACGTCGCCGGCGTCTGGCTGCACTGGGGCGTCACATCCCCAGCCCTACGGTGTGCAGCTGCCTGCGCTGCTTCACGGGGCTGCGCCATCTGTGCCCCTCGGAGCTCCGGCTGGCTCGGGTGTTGGCTCCGCCCCTGCAGGCGCCTACTCCGCATCTCCGTACGCTGGTGCGCAACTGGCGCTCGCCCCCAACCCGGAGACGGACCCGATGATGGGCTGCTACGCGCCACCGGATAATTATTTGTCCTGGCAGGCTCAGGTGCTACCCCTCCTTCGCAGCCAGTACCTGGAGGGGTACGTCGACGGCTCCATCCCGTGCCCGCCGCCGTATCATCCGGCGCACCATGTGTGGTTGGCTCAGGATCAGGCGATTCTCTCCGCTATCCAGTCATCGCTCACTCCGAGCGTGTCGTCGCTGGTCATCTTCGCCGCGACATCCCGAGATGCTTGGTCGGCACTTCACAGCAGCTTCGCCTCGCAGTCTACGACGCGTGCTCATGCCATACGCACTGAGTTGGGGGAGAGTAAACTTGATGGTCTCTCTATCACCGTGTACTTTAACAAGATGTCGGGTCTCGCGGACACAATGGCCTCAATTGGTCAGCCTCTTGGAGATGAGGAGTTTAGCACCCACGTGCTCAATGGTCTTGATGATGATTATGACAATCTCGTCGAGAATATTCATGGTCGTGAGGCGCCACTTCCGCCACGAGAGCTATATGCACGTCTTCTTGGTCGTGAGCAGCGCATTAAAGCGCGTCGTGCCTCCCCGAGCTTCATCTCTGCCAACGCCGCGACCCGCGGTAAGCCGCAGAAGCCGTCACCATCGCCTGGCAGGAAACCGACAGCCTCATCCTCGCAGGCCCACGCTACCCCGCCCTCCATCACTGGCGGCACTCGTCCGGTGGCTTGCTGCCCTTGCTGTGGTGCTCAGCAGGCCTGCCAGCTGTGTGGCCTTGAGCATCACATTGCCTCTCAGTGCCATCGACGCTACAAGCAAGATTTCCTCGGCCTGGGTAATAATGGCAAGGGGAATGAAAAAACAGGCTGCCGCGGTGACGAGTCATGATCATGGGCGCACCCCGTCCTACTCCATCGATCCTACGTGGTATATGGACACGGGAGCCACGAACCACCTCACCAACGAGATGGCCAAGCTTTCCACCAAGGAACCATATCGCGGTCATGATCAGGTGCACACAGCCAATGGAGCAGGTATGCACATCTCCCATGTTGGTCAGGCCTCACTCCTCACACATAACTTTCGCAAACTGCATCTTTCTAATGTTCTTCGTGTTCCCACTGCTACACGTAGTTTGTTGTCTATTCCTCAACTAACTCATGATAATAATGTCCTTGCTGAGTTTCACCCTTTTCGTTTCTTTATCAAGGATCGGGACACGAGGGCCGTTCTTCTTAGTGGTCGTCTTCGCCATGGCTTATATGCACTTGACGCGCCACCTACATCTCCTATGCACTCTTCTCCTCAGGCGTTCAGCGGTGTTCGTGTGTCGTCTACACATTGGCATGCACGCCTGGGTCACCCTGCTGCTCCTATAGTTCGTCATGTGCTACATCGTCATGAACTACCAGTTGGGTCCAATAAAACTGCTGAAACAATTTGTGATGCCTGTTAGCAGGGCAAGAGTCACCAACTTCCGTTTTCAGAGTCTAGTCGTGTTGTGAACCATCCTCTTGAGCTTGTGTTTTCTGATGTATGGGGTCATGCCCAAACATCCGTTAGTGGCCATAATTATTATGTCAGTTTCATTGATGCTTATAGCCGGTTTACTTGGCTTTATCTTATTAAGAGAAAATCTGATGTGTTCGATGTTTTCATTCAGTTTCAAGCACATGTTGAGCGTCTCCTTAAGAAAAAAATTATTCATGTCCAATCCGACTGGGGGGGGGGGGTGAATATCACAACCTCAACACTTTTTTCAACAGGCTTGGGATCTTGCACCGTGTGTCTTGTCCTCATACACATCAGCAGAATGGCACCGCCGAACGTAAGCATCGTCATCTTGTAGAAACTGGTCTTACTTTGCTAGCTCATGCCTCCGTTCCGTTTCGGTTTTGGAGTGATGCCTTCTCCACCGCTTGTTTCTTGATAAACAGGCTACCCTCACGACTTCTGAATATGAAAACTCCTCTTGAACTCTTGCTCAACAAAATTCCAGATTACACTTTTCTCAAAGTGTTTGGGTGTGCATGTTGGCCCCATTTGCGTCCATACAACAAATGTAAGTTAGAGTTTCGGTCTAAAAAGTGTGTGTTTCTTGGGTGTAGTTCCCTTCACAAAGGATACAAATGCCTACATGTTCCCACCAATCGCGTCTACATTTCTCGTAACGTCGTTTTTGATGAGAATGTTTTCCCTTTTCATGCACTTCCGAATAACTCTAAAACTCCTATGCCACCTGTCCACTCTTCCGTACCTGTGCCTGATCAATTTGTGGATGTTGCAAATGCACCTGTGTTGCTTCCTAATCATGCTGCAGGTATTGGACGTGGTGCTCATCTTGAGCTACTTGATGAACAGGTGCTGGATGATGATGATCCGGAGCGGGATGTGGATATGCATGTCCCATGCAGATCGGGTGCAGCCGCCCTGCGGGTGCCGCCCTCGCCCTCACCCGACCCGCGGGCGCCGCCCTCACCCGCCTCGCCAGAACCGCCCTCGCCCGCCTCGCGGGCATCGCTCGCACCTGGCCTGGCTGGGTCGTCTACAGTGACACCTGGCCCAGCCGTTGGGCCTTCTGCGCCGGCTGGGCTGGCCTCACCCAGTCCAACGCCGGATCTGGCTCGGCCGGCCACGCCTGGCCTGACGCCGCTGCTCTCTCTAGAGCCAGGCGGCCCTGACGCTGACTCGGGCGCTGGCTCGCCGGCTGAGGCCTCGCCTCTGCAGTCACCTGTGCTGAGCCCGGCGACATCGCCACAACCGGCTGCCGCTGTTCTTCATCCTCGCACGCGCAGCCAAACAGGGGTTTTTCAGCCTAAGAAACGCACTGACGGGACTGTTGCGTGGCTTGCCGCTTGCATGGCTCATATTGCTGCAGATCCCACTGCTGAGCCTCGCCATTTTCAGGCTGCACTGGGTATACCTCATTGGCGTGCTGCGATGGAATAGGAGTTTCAGGCTTTGCTTCAGAATGACACTTGGCATCTTGTTCCCCCGACATCTGGTGTTAATATCATTGATTCCAAGTGGGTTTTTAAAGTCAAGAGACATGCTGATGGTTCTATTGAGCGCTACAAAGCACGGCTTGTGGCTAAGGGTTTCAAACAGAGGTATGGTCTTGACTATGAAGACACATTCAGTCCAGTTATCAAGCCTACTACCATTCGTTTGCTGCTGTCTCTGGCTGTTACCCGTGGATGGTTTCTTCGTCAGCTTGATGTGCAGAATGCTTTTCTGCATGGTGTTCTGGAGGAAGAAGTTTATATGCGTCAGCCACCAGGGTTTGTGGATCCTGCACGTCCTCATCATCTTTGTCATCTTGTTAAGGCTCTATATGGACTTAAACAGGCTCCCCGTGTGTGGCATGCACGTCTCGGCTCTGTTCTTCGGGCTCTTGGTTTTCTTCCCTCCACTGCTGACACGTCCTTGTTCCTTCTTCAGCGTCCCGAGGTTACGATGTATCTCCTGGTTTATGTTGATGATATCATCCTCATCAGTTCCTCTGTTGCTGCTGCGGATCGTCTTGTGGCTGCCTTGAGTGGGGATTTTGCTGTCAAGGACTTAGGTGCTCTGCATTTTTTCCTTGGTCTGGAGGTCTCACGATCTTCTGCTGGGTTGACTCTTACACAGAAGAAGTATTCTCTGGATATATTGCATCATGCTGGTATGCTGAAGTGTAAACATGCGATCACTTCGATGTGTGCTACTGATCGGTTGTCTGCCCTGGATGGAGATCTTCTTTCACCTGATGATGCTACTGAGTATCGTAGTCTTGTTGGTGGTCTGCAGTATCTTACTATCACCAGGCCAGATGTCTCTTATGCAGTCAACCGTGTCTGTCAGTATCTTCATGCGCCCAGGATGTCTCATTGGTCAGCTGTGAAACGCATTCTGCGTTATGTCTGTTTCACTGCCTCTTATGGTTTACTTCTCAAGCCTGCACCATCTTATGAGATCTCAGCCTTCTCAGATGCAGATTGGGCCGGGTGTTTTGATGACAGGCGATCCACGGGGGATATGCAGTGTTTCTTGGTCCTAATTTGATCGCCTGGAATGCTCGTAAGCATGCTACGGTTTCTCGCAGCAGCACTGAAGCTAAGTACAAAGCAGTTGCTGATGCGACTGCTGAGATCATATGGGTTCAGTCCTTGTTGAGAGAATTGAGAGTCCCTCCTGCTCGTTCTCCGGTGCTTTGGTGTGACAACATTGGTGCTACCTATCTCTCATCTAATCCAGTGTTTCATGCTCGGACGAAACACATTGAGGTAGACTATCACTTTGTTCGAGAACGTGTTGCACAGAAGCTCCTCAGTATCAAGTTCATCTCATCAAAAGATCAACTTGCTGACATCTTCACGAAGCCTCTTCCACAACCACAGTCTGTAGGCTGTAGGCGCAATCTTAACTTACTTTGTACTTCAGGGCATAGTTAAGATTGAGGGAGGGTGTTAGATTGTATATCTATACGTGGACCCATTGTACACATCTGTAATTGTATTGTACCCTTTGGTACTCCTATATAATGAGATAGCCACACCCCGTTTAGGGTGTCGAGCAGTTTCCCAAACTCTATGTCTTACACTACTTCATGCAGCCGAGTTGAAGACTGCAATCCAAACTGAGGACTGGTTTTTGGAGATAAAGATGGTGAAGAGGGTGGACGAGTAGGAGAGAAGCAGCTGAAGCCACCATGCATCACCTCCACTAGATCGGAAGCGCACGTTGCCCGTCCATGCGTCATGACCCAATAAATCTTGTACATCCAGAGAAAATTACAACACTCGTGTATAAATCTTGTACATTCAAAGAAAATTACGACACTCTTTTAGGACTAATGAGTTTATTATAGATCACAAACAGTAGAGATATAAAAACATGGCAAGCTGAGGATAATAAAGTCAATACGATAATTATTTTTGCAAGCACATGACAAAAATTGTTCCAAAAAGCCAGATTGGCAGTGCTAGAGAAGACAACTGGTTTGCATCAAGTTCAGTACAAAGCAAAAAGATTCAGGAATCATGCATCATCTACAACATAATATAATTAGAATAGGATATTTTTTTACCTATAGTCCATTTCATTATTTATAAGAGATACACAGAACAAATAGTCCCATATCTTCAGTTGCGTGACAAAATAAAAGAAGATTTGTGTACATATCAGAATTAAGATTCTCCAAATTCCATCTCTAGGTCATGAAATATATTCTTTATCATATTTGAAGCACCACAATGGGCTGATAATCACTGTCAATGTAAGGTACACTAGTAGAAAAAGGGCCTGATGTGAAGCACATTAGTCCCGGTTTGTAACTAAACCGGCACTAATATGATCATTAGTGCGTTCGAAGGGCTATCATTAGTGCCGGTTCGTGTTGAACCTTTAGTACTGGTTCGTGCCATGAACCGGTACTAAAGGGGTGATGGCAGGCTGGTGTCAGGCTAGGGCCCCACGATCCCCTTTAGTGCCGGTTTATGACACAAACCGGCACTAAAGGTCTAACATATAGTCCCGGTTTGTGTCACAAACCGGCACTAAAGGGGTCTTAACCTATAGTCCTGGTTGGAGACACAAACCGGCACTATAGGGCAATTTTCAAACTCTACCCCCCCCTGTGTATCGCCATTTCAATTTTGAAAAAAACAAAAAATAATAATAAAAACTTCAAAAATTAAAATCCTTCGAGATGTAGTTATGTTACTACATCTACTAGTTAAGAAAATTTTAAAACTTAAATTTGGACATGTTTTGCAAAAAAGTGTGATGAAGAAGTAAAACGACCATATCTTTTGCATACGATGTCGAAAAAAAATGTATAATATATCAAAATATTCAGCACGAAAATCCACATCCGATTTTGTAATATCATATCAAAAAACGTATAATATATCAAAATGTTCAGCACAAAATAAACAAGACTATCAAATTTCTGCTACAAAGAACGCAAAACTCCATCAGTAGTTACAAAACTGAAAAAATATAATTTCTCCTACATCTACATAACAACAATGATGGATTTACTTTTTTTAGAAATAATCAAAATTTCAAATGTATAGAGAAATATTAGAGGTCCATGCTCACACCTTTTCTTTAACCTGAAAAATATGACGGTTAGCAGGGGCACATGAACCTGCACCGTAGTTGGCACAAACCATGAAGAAATCACAGTAAGTGGTGAAATAGAAGAATAATATAACTATTATTATGCCTCCATTAGAAGTTATTCGATGAACTGGTATCAACAATAATAGTGCAGGTCATAACCAAGAAATCAAGACCGGGCTCGAGTTCTGTATTAGGAACAAGATCAAGAAGAGAACTAAACAGATTTCAGAGAGGAAAGGGAAGAAAAGGAGCTTACTGGTAGTTGTACTTGTACTACCCCCGATCCAGCCGAAGCAGGTGGCACTGTGGACTCAGTCGTGGGAGTCCTCAACGGCAAGAAGGAACCCCCAGCCGGCCGTCTCGAGGTCGATGTTGAGTAACAGCAGGATTGGCATGGAGCCATTGACGTGCTCCACGCGCAGGCTCGGGACGAACTCGTCGACACCTCCGCCACTAGTTAACGACGGGTCGGCGTGCCTGGGCGAAGGGAAGAGGCAGATAGGACCTCCGGTGATACCCCCTCGTCAAAGGACGGGCCCACTTCCCATCTCCCGGCTGCTCGTCTAAGATGAAGACGCGGCGGACCCATGGCAAGGTGTAGGGCGGCAGGGATGTTCGTCGCCTGGATCGGGGGAGATCGTGGGTGTCGTGGAGATTGCGAAATTTTCTCTTGTTTTTCGTGGGTAGTTCGGGACTGGGAGAGAGGTCTTGTTCTGGAGATGGAGATTGGGTCAGGCCGTGTGGTGCGTGAGGTTTTTGGTAGATTGTTTTTCGTGTCTGCTTTTTGGATGTGGATCTCATACGTGCGCTGAGTTGGCGATTTTGGGCTGCTGCGGGCGTGTGGCCCTCGCGCGATGGTTTTCGTTTGAAGGGAGGAGGGGGTCGAAGGAGGTCGAACCATCACGACGTTCGATCCTCCTTTAATAGTAGTTACTTTTGATTGCTAACCTCAACTTTAAATCTACAATTTGTTTTGATGTGTGCCTTAATGGAGTTCAGGAAATATAAACTACAACTATAATGGAGTTCAGGAAATATTAGATTGTGACCGTCTATTGCTAGTTCACCCAAGAGACCAATATACCTCTCCTAATTATAACACCCCTAACCCTAATATGAACTTAATATGAACAAATTGTACTCAATACAATAACGAACTAATAGTAAGACCCCTAACCCTAGTCGAATGTGGTTGTTGCCACAGTTGTCCGTGTCTGTGGCGGCCGTCGCGATGGGTGGTGACGGTGTCCTGGACTAGGGGGTACTCACCACATCGTCTCCCGATCTATTAGATTGGGCCGAGGCCCCCCATGGCCGTATACTCATGAGCCAGTTTGGACAGCTGTCGCATACAAGGAAGATTCCACAAAGACTTGGCGATCAAGACAAGGACTTCTCCCCACCGGCGTATTCGGCTAGGACTCTTGTTAACCTAGGCCTCTGGTGCATTATATAAACCATGGCCAGGCTAGTCGATAGAAGATACAACATACAGAACAACAATCATACCATAGGCTAGCTTCTAGGGTTTAGCCTCTCCGATCTCGCGGTAGATCTACTCTTGTACTACCCATATCATCAATATTAATCAAGCAGGATGTAGGGTTTTACCTCCATCAAGAGGGCCCGGACCTGGGTAAAACTTCGTGTCCCTTGCCTCCTGTTACCATCCGGCCTAGACGCACAGTTCGGGACCCCCTACCCGAGATCCGCCGGTTTTGACACCGACATTGGTGCTTTCATTGAGAGTTCCGCTGTGTGATCGACAAAAGGATCGATGGCTCGCCTGTAGATCAATTGCGACTTCGGCGTCTTCGTCACCAGTTCGACTGGTCACCTTGGTTCGACCAAGAATTGCACCCCGTGTTCGGATCACCATGTTCAGACGAGGGCCTTCATCAAACATCAACTCCGATCTCTATCAAGATCACGGAGGAATCATCTATGGAGCTCGGGGGCTCAACGCCAACATTGCCCTCAAGCGACCGTGCTTTTTTTTGGACAGCGAACTCGTATCTGCCGCCACCACCTCCTCGAGTATCGCTTTGACGATCGCTTTGGTGAAATTGTGCGGAATTGAGTCTATAAAAACCCTGGAAAAATTCGTCGAGTTCCGATGGAGGAATCTCTGGCAATCCATGATATACCGGAGCCCTGTCAAATCTGGATGGGAATTTGGATGAGTTTAGTGCGTGGTGTCCAGCTTCTAGCTCGGACGTCCTTTGGAAGATCCAACCGTTGATCGGCTGCGGAATTCGTATATCTACCACCTCTCAGAATTTCAGCTCGATCCGACCGTCCAAACTCCGGGAACCTTCCGATTAGTGCATCACTTTTCGGATCTGTTTTTTACGCGAAAACGAATCCGACCCGAGTTCATCTTTTTTATGAAAGGGATTTCGGACATCCGTTTTGAAGGAAGTTTTGTACGGGGTATTGTGTTTTGTTCCCGAACACATCCCACTAACTTTAAGATCTTTTGAACATGATCTTCAACATCATGCTGGTCTCAAACCAGTCCGGCAATATTACTCCACGGCTGCCGACCTGCGCTAGACACGTCGTCACTTTAGCGGAGCTCAACTTCTTTGGATCATCATCTCGGCAAGCCGAACAAGAGTCCGGCATCGCGAAGGATAAGTCATCATCAACATCGCCGCCCTACGGATTACACGGAGCGGGCATACCGGCATCGCCGCACAGTCGCTTCATCAAGCCGGCATCGACCACGTCACGACCTGCATCGACAGGGCCGCACTATTGCTTCTTCAAGCTGGTGTCCATCATGCCGACCTACTTCGACTCATCGGCTGACGTCGAGGCTTCGACATCTCGGCTGGACCGGGGGCTTCGCCATCTCTTCATCAACCTACTCCGGACACTTCGGCGTCATTAGCCGACCAGCTCCGTCACGTTAGCTGGGCCGAGGGCTTTGCCTCGGCGAGTCAACCTTTACCAGCATTGGCATGCCGTCGTTTTATCGCCCATCAGGCAATGGGTGTGCGGAGCGAGTCCCAATTTTGGGAATCACCTTCCTTCGGATTGCTACAACAAATAAACCAGGTGCTATTAATCCCAGTATTTTTTGCTTGTTTGGGTTCATTTTTCCCAAGGAATTATTACTCTGGTTTGTCCATGATATGTACACAGGTCTATCAAATGGTGACCGCATTAACGAGGGTCGCGTGGTGGTTCGATCAGTTTTCGTACATAGTCCGACAAACGCCGCATCCGGAGCTTGGACCGACCTGTGAATTCAGGCTTTGCCACGCCTTTACTACATCACGCCGACGCCCTGCATCGACATTGACTTTGGCGCTAGGCCATATTTCTTCTATTCCTCACTTTGCATAAAGTATTTATTATGCAACATTTTTTTTAATTATCATTATTACTATTATCTCTGATTTGCACTATTTTTTGTGCTCAGGAAAATGATCCGGGGACTTCGGCGTCACTCTGCTGGTCTGCATTGACCGTGCTATGTCACCACTTCGGCGTGTCGAGCTCTCCGCTCCGCCACCTCGGGACCAGCTTGGGGGATGGAACCTTGCCCCGCATCAAGCTCGGACCGCGTCATCAATACCGAACACATTAACCAGCTAAGTCGCTTTCATGCTCAAACCTTTAATTTCTAACTTGTGTTCGGTTCGACCAAGCATTATACTTTTTTGGAAAAAAGTTGCTTGTAAAAAATTTCCTTGTTCAAACTTTGTTTGTGACGCATAAATTCAAATACCCAATTCATTTGGGGGCTTCCTTCATGAAGCTTTTCCACTTGCATATGATTATACTTGTACGGCTTCGTTCCTTGTTCGTGTATTACGCCACAATATGCACCATATTGACTTAAGCGATTTGCAAGCTGGGTTGCCTCGCTCCTGTGTTTACCCCTACGTTCCTGATTGTTCGGCTAGGGAGTAAAGGGAGCACCTCTGCGATTGTCACGATCGGGTCGCCTGAGCCGGACCTCAGACTGGGTGAAGCCGAAAGCTAGCGCTCTTATAGTTTTCAATGATGGTCGGCACACAACGGAACTCATGAGTACAAAAAATCTATTGCACAAGTGTCATAATAGCAATGAGCACCGAAAAAAGGTATCGGCGGGGGTACTATTTTCTTCGAAGATGCTTCTTACACTTCACGGTAATATAGCATAAGTTTTCTGAGCGCGCTTTGTCTGTTACAGCCTTATGGCCTGATTGCCTGGTTATTGAAAACACCGTCGATATTCTTGACCGATGGAGTACATAACACGTTTCGGTCCTTGACCGAAGAGGGAGAAGTTGACGGTCGGTTAAGACACGTTTAAAGTTCGGTTGAACATAGATACGATATAAGTACTTTGGTACATGCAATCATTCTTCTACCCAAGTCACTTGGGGGCTCTTAAGTTTATTTGAGCCGTTTTATAATAAGTGTTCTTCTTCTTAGTCATTGCAAAGTTTTATTATTATTATTTATCACTCCTTTTTTCGACACGAGTGTGCGGTCACTAGCCGGGGAGCCTAATTTCTCTCTCAAAGCCGCTAGAGTTTAGTTTGCTAAACTGGCCTGATGAGAAGTACTCTGCCCTCGGGATAGGAGGTTGAAGCCGTAGGCTGACCCGCTCGAAGTCTTGAGATAGGATGTATCATGTTAAAGCACGACAGAAGCACTTCTTTTTTCTAAGACCAACTTTAGGATTGGCACCGAACACTTGATATTGTTCGGACGTCATGTTTTTACTGAAGTTTCTTGGTTTTCCAAGCTTTTTGGCACTTTTAAACTATTTGTGCTTTTCCAGCATTAGTCTCGCAGTGCAACGCCGGACACCTTTAGGGATTCGGCAAAAACATTCTCAGATATTGCTATATATGCATCGGTTTCGAATTATGTCTTCGGTCAATAGTTGGGTTGCCCGGCTCCTGCACTTGCTTCCTACGTTCTGTTTTGTTCGGCTAGGCGTGCAAAGGGAGAACCACTGCGATTGTGCTTCCAGCTCACATGGTTAAGCACCTTAGTGGAGAAAGCCGAAAACTGACTTTCACAATAAGCGTAAACTGGTCAGCAATCCGATGACTATGTTAAATGATGGGCCGTTCATAACATTGGCCGAAGTGTTTACGGCTTGACCCCGACTGTCACCGAACACTACCGGGGGCTATTAACTGGCCTCCCAAACTAAATCCTCAATATTTTTGCTCTTACATTAGAGCTAAGGTTTAATGATCATGCTTAGCATGAAAACCCAAAGAAAGGAACCGATAGCGGGACTATTTTCTTTGGAAGACATTTCTTCTGTTAAACAGTAATATAACTCTCTGCGTACCTTTGTTTATAAAACCGTATGGCCAGATTGCCTTGTTTGTTGTAAATCTTTGCCCTCATAAAGGCTTTATAAAGTAGGACAAACACTCCTCGGCTACTGGCCGAGGAGGTGGAAGCCGATGGTCGGTCAACAAAGTTTTGTACAATGCGGACCCGAGCATTAATGACGTAAAGTACTTGGATACATAGAGTCATTACACATAATTTGCGATTTTACTATGGATATTGATCCTTAATTCGGCCACCCGTGCCCGCATTAAGGCTCGGGGGCTACTGGGCTTCGGGATTATTATTTACAAATATTAAAGGGGCACATTGATCCCCTAATCTTGTGTTACCACCCGACCAGTGTCTCGGGGGCTACTGCATTGCTTGTCTAATGCAGAAAATTTTATGTGCAATATAGTTTCCGAGGAGATTTTGATCCTCAGGTTGGTCAGCCGCACCCAACCTGAGTCTCGAGGACTGAGCACGCCGCTTTTAGTGTCCCGAAGTATGCTGCCGAGCTTGGACTTGATCCTTAGGCCGATTTTGCAAATCAACCTGAGTCTCAGCGGCTACTGGGATCAGCGGTCTTACATCATCCTTCAGGTGCATCTCGGGTTTTAGACCGATACACACCTTGAGGGCTACTGGCTATATATCTCGGCAGAGAATAAATTGCACCAATAAAAATATTCACAAAAATCGGCCCACATTCGGGGTGGTGCACCACCTCGGAAGCAGCCCGGCATAAAGCTCGGGCACTAGTGGCTGGCTCCATAGAGGGCATTTCTGGCATTAAGCTCGGCTAAACTCCCTCAAACTTCTTTGAACCAAGGTGATTTACGACACCTCGGATATAGTCCGGCGTTGGAGCTCGGATACAGTTCGGCGTTGGAGCTCGGATATACAGTCCGGTGTTGGAGCTCGGATACATAGTCCGGCATTGGAGCTCGGATACATTCCGGCGTAGAGCTGGGAAGCGGTTCGGCGTTGGTGCTTGGTTGCAAAAGATACCTCGAATACAGTCCGGCGTTGGAGCTCGGACGCAAGAGGACGCTGCCGCCCGGGAACAACTTCAAACCCGAGGTGTGGCATAAAAATAACAAGGCATTGGTAAAGGCCGGAAACTTAAAGGGGCTCCTCGGATACCCGACGTGTAAACTCGTCGAATGCATTTCGGCGATCCTCAAGATCGAAGATAAAGAAGATTTGTTGAACCAGTTTTCAAGACCGACGACCGAAGATGAAGAACAGTTCGGAAGAATCGAGGAGCGTCCCTAAGTTGAAGACCGGTTCAGGGGGCTACTGACGGTGTCCTGGACTAGGGGGTACTCACCACGTCGTCTCCCGATCTATTAGATTGGGCTGAGGCCCCCCATGGCCGTATACTCATGTGCCAGTTTGGACAGCTGCCGCATACAAGGAAGATTCCACAAAGACTTGGCGATCAAGACAAGGACTTCTCCCCACCGGCGTATTCGGCTAGGACTCTTGTTAACCCAGGCCTCTGGTGCATTATATAAACCAGGGCCAGGCTAGTCGATAGAAGATACAACATACAGAACAACAATCATACCATAGGCTAGCTTCTAGGGTTTAGCCTCTCCGATCTCGCGATAGATATACTCTTGTACTACCCGTATCATCAATATTAATCAAGCAGGACGTAGGGTTTTACCTCCATCAAGAGGGCCCGAACCTGGTTAAAACTTCGTGTCCCTTGCCTCCTGTTATCATCCGGCCTAGACGCACAGTTCGGGACCCCCTACCCGAGATCCGCCGGTTTTGACACCGACAGGTGGCGAGGAGGAGGAACAGAAAGAGAGACGAGGACCACGACGGATTACTGGCCGGAGCGGAGGGCGACAGGGCAGATCAAGGGCGAGGGTGATGGGGTGGCAAATCGACGGCCAGGGCGACGGGGTGATGGGAGAGGGCGACAAGGGTGACGACGTACGGTGAGGCGACGATGGCGGTAGAAAGAGCGAGATGAGGGGAGTGAGAGTGAGAGTGAAGTGGGTTAGGGGAAGGGGCACGCGTGCAGATAGTGATCTTGTGCGATCGGCACACCAGACGACCCGCCACTACTACTTTGGGGTGGTGGGCGGCAATATTTGAGTCAAATTTGGACAGACATAGGTAACTTAGTTGTGGCGGGCATGATCTGTAGCCCACCACAGCTAATGTCTTGGTAAAAAAATTGGTGCCGGTTGCAGGCATTTATCTATGGCGGGGCTTTTGTCATGCCCGCCACGGCTGCCTGCAAGAATAGTGGCGTGTCCGACTTTTCGCCTGCCACTGCTAGCATTTATCACGTGATCGTGCTCAGCAGTGCTTAGCTGTGGCAGGTGTCGTACTTAGGGCATGTACAATGGGGGCAGCACCTCGTAGCTGCCCCATCTTCCAAGTAGGTTGAGACCACTGTATAAATTTTCTGTACCCAAAGCAGCCACAGCTTGATCAGACCACTATTGGGGAATGTAGCAGAAATTCAAAATTTTCCTACGTGTCACCAAGATCTATCTATGGAGAAACCAGCAACGAGGGGAAGGAGAGTGCATCTACATACCCTTGTAGATCGCTATGCGGAAGCGTTCAAGAGAACGGGGTTGAAGGAGTCGGACTCGTCATGATCCAAATCACCGGAGATGCTAGTGCCGAACGGACGGCACCTCCGCGTTCAACACACGTACAGCCCGGTGACGTCTCCCATGCCTTGATACAGCAAGGAGAGAGGGAGAGGTTGAGGAAGACTCCATCCAGCAGCAGCACAACGGCGTGGTGGTGGTGGAGGAGCGTGGTACTCCAGCAGGGCTTCGCCAAGAATCGCAAGAGACGAGGAGGAAGAGGGGTAGGGCTGCACCAACAGGGGGAGATCAAATCATCATCTGTTGGGCAGCCCCAAACCTCAACTATTTATAGGAGGAGGGGAGGAGGGTGCGCCCCCTCTAGGGTTCCCACCCCTAGAGGGGCGGCAGCCCTAGATGGGTTTGAGGGGGCGGCCAAGAGGGGAGAGAGGGGGGGCGCACCTAGGGTGGGCCTTAAGGCCCATCTAGACCTAGGGTTTGCCCCCTCCCACTCTCCTTGCGCCTTGGGCCTTGGTGGGGGGGGCGCACCAGCCCACCTGGGGCTGGTCCCCTCCCACACTTGGCCCACACAACCTTCTGGGGCTGGTGGCCCCATTTGGTGGACCCCCGGGACCCTCCCGGTGGTCCCGGTACGTTACCGATAAAACCCGAAACTTTTCCGGTGACCAAAACAGGACTTCCCATATATAAATCTTTACCTTCGGACCATTCCGGAACTCCTCGTGACGTCCGGGATCTCATCCGGGACTCCAAACAACATTCGGTAACCACATACAAACTTCCTTTATAACCCTAGCGTCATCGAACCTTAAGTGTGTAGACCCTACGGGTTCGGGAACCATGCAGACATGACCGAGACGTTCTCCGGTCAATAACCAACAGCGGGATCTGGATACCCATGTTGGTTCCCACATGTTCCATGATGATCTCATTGGATGAACCACGATGTCGAGGATTCGATCAATCCCATATTCAATTCCCTTTGTCTAGCGGTATTGTACTTGCCCGAGATTCGATCGGCGGTATCCCGATACCTTGTTCAATCTCGTTACCGGCAAGTCTCTTTACTCGTTCCGTAACACATCATCCCGTGATCAACTCCTTGATCACATTGTGCACATTATGATGATGTCCTACCAAGTGGGCCCAGAGATACCTCTCCGTCACACGGAGTGACAAATCCCAGTCTCGATTCGTGCCAACCCAACAGACACTTTCGGAGATACCTGTAGTGTACCTTTATAGCCACCCAGTTATGTTGTGACGTTTGGCACACCCAAAGTATTCCTACGGTATCCGGGAGTTGCGCAATCTCATGGTCTAAGGAAATGATACTTGACATTAGAAAAGCTTTAGCATACGAACTACACGATCTTTGTGCTAGGCTTAGGATTGGGTCTTGTCCATCACATCATTCTCCCAATGATGTGATCCCGTTATCAACGACATCCAATGTCCATGGTCAGGAAACCGTAACCATCTATTGATCAATGAGCTAGTCAACTAGAGGCTTACTAGGGACATGGTGTTGTCTATGTATCCACACATGTATCTGAGTTTCCTATCAATACAATTCTAGCATCGATAATAAACGATTATCATGAACAAGGAAATATAATAATAACTAATTTATTATTGCCTCTAGGGCATATTTCCAACAACCACACCTTTGTCAATTTCAGCTTGAGATGTGTACCACTACTTCCACTACCGTCACGAGAACGTCTACTTCCACTACTTCCTCTACGCCGACTTGATCCTTTCTGAAAATGCACGCTTCAAAGGTATAACCACCGAGACGACGCCCGTGAACGAATGGTGTGTTGTATGAAATTCTCGCGTTTGCACCATGCCCGACGTGTTTCTTGCATGTTCCCCGTTGCCATGCCGTCATCTCGTGGGACACCCGGTTACCGGGATCACCCCACCATCTTTTGACAAGCTTCCGTCACTTTTCCTTTTGCATCGGTATCTCCATGAGCTACCAGAACCGATGTGTTGCCGTGGCATCATTTTCGGAGTCGTTGTCGTGGCACCGATTTCGTTTCCGCCGCGATGACAAATGCTTCATAATATGCTCTTATCAACATTTTCATAAAATTGCATAAACTTGCATATGTCATCCGCATCATGATAACAACTTCAAGAATGTTTAAATTGTTGCTTGCTTCAATTGCTAAATGCATATGAGGTTTTTCGGAATTGTTGCTTGTTGTTCCGGCCTCATTTAAACTTGCCTAGTTAGGTAGTTTTATTATGCTTCACCTCTTGCCATGTTAATCAACATTAAATATTGTTGAGTATTTAAATGGGAGAGAACTAAATAAGTCACGTGGCATTTCGTTAATATGCAACTCGTTTATTGAGCTCTACTTAATTTGTAGTATTGTTTGTGCATATTGCCATGCCACGCTTCATTAAATCGGACATACATCATACTTGGTTGTGCATCATGCCATCATTATGTGATGGTTCTTTACTATGTTGCCTGCTTCTTTCCAGGTTGCTTCTCTCGTTAGCTTCGGTTTCGTTCCGGAGTTGTGAGGATCCGTTCAACTTCGTCCGTTTGTCTTCTTCATAGACTCGTTCTTCTTCATTACGGGATTGCAGGCAAGATGACCATACCCTCGAAACCACTTCTATCTTTGCTTGCTAGTTTCTCACTCTATTGCTATGCCGCGATACCTACCACTTGCTTTATCATGCTTCCCATATTGCCATGTCAAACCTCTAACCCACCTTTCCTAGCAAACAGTTGTTTAGCTATGTTACCGCTTTGCTCAGCCCCTCTTATAGCGTTGCTAGTTGCAGGTGAAGATGAAGTTTGTTCCATGTTGGAACATGGATATGTTGGGATATCACAATATCTCTTATTTAATTAATGCATCTATATACTTGGTAAAGGGTGAAAGGCTCGGCCTTATGCCTGGTGTTTTGTTCCACTCTTGCCGCCCTAGTTTCCGTCATAACAGTGTTTTGTTCCTTGATTTTGTGTTCCTTACGCGGTTGGGTTATAATGGGAACCCCTTGACAGTTCGCCTTGAATAAAACTCCTCCAGCAAGGCCCAACCTTGGTTTTACCATTTGCCACCTAAGCCTTTTTCCCTTGGGTTCTGCAGACTCAAGGGTCATCTTTATTTTAAACCCCCGGGTCAGTGCTCCTCTGAGTGTTGGTCCAAACTAGAACTCCTTGCAGCGCCACCTCGGGGAAACTTGAGGGTTGGTTTTAGTTGTACGGATTGCTCATCCGGTGTGCCCTGAGAACGAGATACGTGCGACTCCTATCGGGATTTGTCGGCACATCGGGCGGCTTTGCTGGTCTTGTTTTACCATTGTCGAAATGTCTTGTAACCGGGATTCCGATTCTGATCGGGTCTTCCTGGGAGATGGAATATCCTTCGTTGACCGTGAGAGCTTGTGATGGGCTAAGTTGGGACACCCCTGCAGGGTTTTGAATTTTCGAAAGCCGTGCCCGCGGTTATGGGCAGATGGGAATTCGTTAATGTTCGATTGTAGAGAACCTGACACTTAACTTAATTAAAATTAATCAACCGCGTGTGTAGCCGTGATGGTACCTTTTCGGCGGGGTCCGGGAAGAGAACACAGTCTCGTGTTATGTTTGAACGTAAGTAGTTTCAGGATCACTTCTTGATCATGATAGCTTATCGACCGTGCTTTGCTTCTCTTCTCGCTCTCATTTGCGTAAGTTAGCCATCATATATGCTAGTGCTTGCTGCAGCTCCACCTCACTACCTTTTTCTACCTATAAGCTTAAATAGTCTTGATCTCGCGGGTGTGAGATTGCTAAGTCCTCGTGGCTCACAGATACTTCCAAACAGTTGCAGGTGCCGATGATTCCAGTGCAGGTGACGCTACCCAGCTCAAGTGGGAGCTCGATTAAGATCGTGTTCGTTGTGTTGTTTCGTTTCCAGTTGATCAGTAGTGGAGCCCAGTCGGGGCGATCAGGGATCTAGCATTTGGGGTGGTCTTTCTTTATTTGGTTCCATAGTCGGACCTTGATTGTATTCTGGATGATGTAATGCTATATTTATGTATTGTGTGAAGTGGCGATTGTAAGCCAACTTTTTATCCCTTTCTTATTATGTATATGGGATGTGTAAAGATTACCCCTCTTGCAACATGCCTACTATGCGGTTATGTCTCTAAGTCGTGCTCCGACACATGGGAGATATAGCCGCATCGTGGATAAAAAAGAAGAAGTGATACACTAGCATCTGCAAATACATGGTTAACGGTATCAGTTTGTATCATCATCATTCATCATCATAACGTTGTACCAAGGCCCGAATGATGGCGTTGTATGCATGCGTGTGGCGTGTCGGCTCAGGCATTTTGTCGAATAGGTGCGGGTGTGCGAGAGTGGTGCTTGAGCTGCTGCTGCTTCTGCTTCTGCTGGAGGGACGGGGGAGGTTCGGCTGTCCGTTTGAGTTGGTGGTGCATCGCGCTCGCGCATGATTTCTCTTCTCTTCTTTGGAACTCGACTCGACTCAACCTTGTTTTGGAAGAGAGAAGACTTTCTTTTCGCCCAGTATGAAAGAAAGGGCCCTCGTCGGCCTGCTTGGGACTCTCAAGTGAGTGTCTGTCCTTGCTTTCCTTTAACCAAAAAATATTTCTCTAATAAAACGGGTGGTCCTACTTTTAAATAGATTGACAGTGTCATGGCGGATGAATTTATTTATTATTAATACAAGAAAAAATTGGTGTCAATGCAGTTTCCCTTTTTGGTTTTCAGAAGGTGACGCAGGTCTTTCCGTCTTTCTAGCAATTTTCTTCCATTTTTATAATTTTTGTATATCATTCAATTTGTTAACATTTTCTTAACTTCATGAAAACATTTAAACATTTGGAATATTTTATAATTCCTTAATATGATTTAATATTTCTGAACAGCTTTTAAATTCATAGATATTTTGAAAATTCAGGAGCATGTTGTTAGATTGTTAACATTTTTTATAAATTGTGAATATTTTTTAAAATTCCATGAACATTTTTTTATTTTTAAGGATCATTTCAAATTTGGAACATATCTTAAAATAAATCCATGTGAAATAAAAATGTCCCTAAAAAGCAGAACTTTTACTAATCGACGTACTACTTTTCAAGAATTATGTTTATCTATTACATAACCACAATACTTGCACTTTTCGAGGCACTATCTCAGGCACTGTTTTTAATGGTATGAAGCATATTTTTTACTTCGCATAAACATCCATTTCAAATGTCAAAAATATTTTTTTGTAACACGTGAACACATTTTTTTAATGTCACATTTGTTTGAATTATAATTTTTCCATAAATTACATAAACAATTTTGAATATCAGCAAAAAATGTCAGATAAGTTTATTAAATGCTATCACTACAACATTTGTTTATGATGTATAAATGTTTTATGAATGAACGATGAACTTTTTAAAATTGAAGGACTTTATATTTTGGAAACATAAGTAAAAGCAATAAAAAAGGGGAAAAATGGAAGACATTTTTTTCGCTAGAGAGCTAACGCTGCTCCGCGCATAGGACATATAGGGAGCGCCTGAGCAAGCACATCATATATTGTGGGACAGAAGCACAAATCACCTACATCGTCAGAATGCGCCGGCCGTATAGCATTGATTTTCGAATGATTTAGGTGCCTGTTTTGGTAACCTTTCACCATTCTTGGGAATATTCTGACCAGTTTTAATTTTTTTTCTCTCTTGTTTTTGTGTATTTCTCCATTGATTTCTTATTATTTTCAGTTTTTTTGGATTTTTCCTTCTCTTTATTTTTCATTGTTGTTCCTATTTTCTATTTTCAAATACATGTCGAGTTTTTAATACATGTTGAACATTTTTCTTATACAAGTTGTACATTTTTCAGATACACATTGAACATTTAACAAATGTACATCGTACATTTTGCAAATTACATGGTGATCATGTCTTATGCACACAACACTGAAATTATTTCAAAAATTTCATGAGCATATTTTTGAACATTTCGAGGGCCCAAAACCTTTTTAAAAAATAAGTGAAAATTTTCATCTCCCGAACAATTCTAAAATATATGATGAAACACACTTTTTAAAGTGTGAACTCAATTCTTAAGGTCACGAGCAATTTGTTTTTTACTGCTACATCTTTTTTGCTAAATTTCAAGATTTTTGTTACATTTTGTGAACATTTTTAATGAGCGGGGAATATTTAGAAAAACTGAACTAATTTTTGAAATATGTTTATTGGAATATAATTAAGAGTAAAGAGAAAAGGAAAATGACAAAGAAGTAACAAAACGGAGGTACATAACGAAACAACACATGTGGAATATTCTATCGGGTCCACTCACTAGAGATTTCCTCCCTTGAGGCGACATGACTATGTTTCTTGCTTCGAGTGAGATAAAGATGCTCAATTAATCTGTGGGACCTATATCTTGCTTATACGGAGATGATAGCTCCCATCGACGGAAGTTTTCAATGATGCGCGAATGGCTGACCTAGTATAACTTTTTTTTCTCAATTTTTCACCGATTTTCTATTTTTCTGAGTTTTCCTGATTTTCTTTGTTTCTTTATCTGTTTTACATCATTTTTTGCTTCTTTCCTGGTTTTCACTTTTTTTATTTTATTCTTCTTTTTCTTGGTTTATTTTTTTATCTTTCTTATTTTTATCAGTTCTTCATTTTATTTATTTTTCTGGGTTTTTAATGTTTTGCATTCTTTTCGCAATGTTTTCTTTGTTTTTATTTATTTTTTTCTTTTGATTTCCTTCGTTTATTTTTTGGTTTTCGATGGTTCTGGTTATTTTTACTTTGTTAAAATGAAAAATTATTGACTCTGTTTTAAAAAAGTTAAAAGTGTATATAAAAATGTTGGTCCTGTATACAAAAACATAGATATTACAAAAGTTATTAAAAATAACCAAACTATTTATAAATATCTAACATGTATACAATTTTTCTTGTATAAAAACATATAAAAATGTAAATTTTACGTAATAATAATTATTGCCATTATGAAATGTTAAACACATTATCCACATATTTATACATATTTTACATTTTAAAATACATCACCAATATTTCTATACATGATCATCATTTTTTTTGAATACATGATTAAGACTTATAATACAAATATTAATAGTGGTTAACAAATAAAAACTTAACCTAGAATCAGTCAGCTACAAAGTGGACATCGTGTGTTCTCGTCAAGTTGTCATTTTGTTTTCAAATCATCTGCATCAACTTGTATATCTCAGATCAAGTGCTATTATTAGTAGACAATGCATCGTTCACTGTACTAACAACTTTTTTTGAAGGGTAACTCAGTGTACTAACATTGTCTTGTTCAATTTCTTCATCGAGCACCACTTCACTACTACTATGGGCATCCCAAGGCAAGGGCCCCACAACGTTTAGCCGGTGGAGACCTTTACTCCCAAGTGGCCCTGACAGACCCCATATCGGTAGCTAGGGTTATGAACACCATGGCGTTATCTTTAAGATATGGAGCATATGGACTCTACACTTTGAATTATTGGTTGAGAAGATGTTGGTGCCATTTTAGCTAACAATGATGCTTAGTACATGCCACTTTATATGTGGTCACACATCAAGTTATAATATATTTGTTCTAAACCATTAGTATCTCATATCTAGTGCTCCCTACATTCACTATTATAAGTTGTTCTAACTTATGTCTAAATTGGATGTATATACATGAGTTTTAGTGTCTTTGTTCACTCTTTTCAATCCGCATGTAATTCATACTGAAATATCCAAAATGTCTTATAATAGTGAACAGAGGGAGTAACACACATCCTTTTTGTTCTATTGGCAGCACAAACAAGTTGCTTCTGTGTGGACTATTGGGCAGAGGTGTCTTCATACCTAGAGACTTTATGTGTGGTATATAATTGTGTTGCACCATGTTCTAGTTTATCCTTTGTCATTTTAATTTCCCTTTGCCATGTATGATTTCTTCTTAGTTAGAGTGGCTCATATGTTAAAAAATGGTAACATTAAATCGAGTCAATAGCAAAAAACTACCATATTACGGGCTAGGGTTACAGAAAACTACCACTTTTCTTAATTTTCCAAAATGCTACCACAATTTTGGTTCGCTGTTCCTAAAAACCCAAGTGATTGAGTTGTTATTTTTTAAACGCCATTATGACAATGCTGGCCCACTCGTCAGGTCTGACGTGGCATAAAAATGAACACCATTAGCTTTGACCGTTAGGTTGACCATTACGTGTAGTTCATGTATTGAATAGTGAAACAAATGAAAGGGTAAACAGTGCAACACGAAATATATGCCATTTGTTTTTTTTGAAGCCCTGGATATGAGATATAGTGCACTAATGGTTTAGAACTAATATATTATAATTCATTCATAACAATATAAAAAGCCATGTCATCACGACTGAGGTGAGATGGACGAAAACCTAGCCCCCGCCGCCGGCTCCCCCCCCCCCCCGGTCTTCCTCCCTAGAGGTGTCGCGGTGGGGAGTGGTATCCTCGTAAACACTCGAATCTTGCTCTTCGGGTGCCTAAGCCTCAGCCGGTCGGGCGACGGTGTCGACATGATCCCTTCCCTCTTTGGGGCGTTGCCCTAAAGAGCTTCAGGCCCCTTCGCACGCTCCATCGGCTGGACACTCGCGCCATTGTGGTCAGCAGCTGCCCATCTGGTAATGTGAATGTTTGTGTGACTTCTTGTGCGGCAACGATGGCGGCGTCGGGCAGAGTCTAGGTTGCAGTTGTGTTCTGGTAGTCGATCTTATCTGGCGTTTTTGAGGGGTCGTCGTGCCTTTTTGTCTCTTTGAAGTCGGAGTTGCCGAGGAGGGTCATTGAGGTGATGATGGCTTGAGGTGGCTGGTCAGTTATGGCGCGGGCTCACCGCTTTTCTCTTGCAATGCTCATTGACAGACTCAAGCCCGCTTGGTCATCGGCGCGTGAGGTTGACTGTTTGGCACCGGCCGGCGCAGGCCTTGGCACTTGTTTGTGGTGACGGCTACATTGGTGGTTGTTGATGTTGGAGTCGGAGAGTCGCCCCCACGAAGGTATGATGACGATAACACCAGGTTGTAACCTCGACAACGCTTTTCTCCTCCACGGCTTTTGTGCGTTCTTGCGTCAGTTGCCAGGTCGCCCGGGGGTGCCTTGCTTTTACGGGCGTGTTGTGACGATTTTCATTCGGTTTTCCGTTAATTAACAGAGCAACTCTCTTCTTTCTTCTTAATGAATTCCGGTTCCTTTGGGTCTGATTAAAAAAAACTAACATAAATAACACTAGCCTCTTCCCTCTTCACATATGTAACCAGTAGGCTTAATTGGATTGGCAGTTGTGACAAACTAGAAAAAACCAAAATGACAGCAACAGATATACTAGCTTCTTCTTACTATATATATGAACAAATTAACGGAGAATCAAGATCATAATAAGTACAGTACTACAGCTAGATTGATGCATCAATATCGATATGCATTTGAGTTGCTGGTGCGTGTGGCGTCGACCCGGGCTGACAAGTGCATATATGCACTATATACGACCCGGGCTGAAGCGCACCGTCTCTCTTGTTGTCATCAAGTTGCTGTCTAATTTCTTCGTCAAGTTAAAACTCCTTGAATGCCGCATTGGCCTCCGTGGAGATTGAATGGATCAAGCGTCTGCGTGTTTGCAAGATTTCTTTTCTTTCTGAGTCAATCTGTCACACTGCTTTAGTGAATCTTGTTGTTCTAATTGTTCGTTTAAATAGGAACCGAGCCAGTTTTGGACTTACGGCGAGGGCAAGGCCGAGCAAACTGAGCTCTATTGAAAGATGCCTTCTGAACTCTGAGCAAAAAAGGATGGTTTGTGTCATATATGGACATGCTCACCAGCTTCGATCATGTTGAACGCTTTTCGAGATTCCCACGGTTTAAGAGCAGTTTTGAAAATGATGCGTCCCATGACAAGTGACAACGAGTCTTTTTTCGCGATTTCTTCTAAACCGCTTGCGGAATGAAGCAAATGATACAGCGTTGGAAAGATATCGTTGAGGCGCATCTTTTTCATATCTATTATTTTCTCTAATTCGTTACGGTTTAAAAGAAGTTTCAAATTTACTAAATCGCGGAATTCTGTTTTCAAACTTTTTGAAATTTTCGATACTGTTTTCGCTCCAGTTTTCTAACCATTTGTCGAAACGAGACATATGATACGCCGTTGGAAAGCTAAGGACGAGGCGCAACTTTCATATGTTGAAATGGTTTTGAGATTCCTTACGGTATTTAGTTAATTTTAAAAACCGTGTAACTGACGACTGGACGCAGCGGCCGTTTTTCGCAAATTTTTTGCAAACCGTTGGTTGAAGTGATTCAAATTATACGCCGTTGGAAAGATATCGACGAGGCGTAACTTTTTAATGTAGAACACTCTCTCTGATTCCTGACGATTTAAGTGTAATTTTAATTTTAATGAAATGCGGACACTCTGTTTTTTCGCAACCCAAAATCGACGTATGTACTGCATCAGAGAGAAAACCGCACCGCTTTCAGACCAAAAACCACACTTCATCAGACCGACAAGTGCACTGCATGATTTCTTTTTGGTGGGACGTAAATGTTTCCCAAACGAGGTAGGAAACCACACTTCTTCAGACTAAAACCCGCACTTTATCAGATGGACAAGTGCACTGCATGATTTCTCTTTTGTGAGATATAAATTTTCCCAAACAAGGTAGCAAACCGCACTTCTTTAGACTAAAAACCACACTGCATCAGACGATCAAGTGAACTATATGATTTCTTTTGTCGAACGTAAATTTTTCTCAAACGAGTTTTTGTTGTCTTTTTTTCTTTCTTTTTATGAACAAGTGTACCGCAAAGGTGAGGGCAAGTGAACCGCGACATATATCGAAGTGAACCGCATTGTTATCTTGTTGTTTCGCTAAAATTTTCGCACTTTTTTATGTTGGGCGCAAGTGAACGACATCGCTCTCAATAGTGAGCCACATCCAAGGACCAAACGGACTGCAAGTGTTGATCTAGTCGAATGAATTTTGAAACATACGAAACAAATTGCACTTCATACATAGGGGTAATGAGCTGCTACACAAATGGAGTGAACTACTTGTTTCAATCGTCCCACAAAGAAAACAAGTTGCATCAGAAAAATAAGTGAACCTCCAGTGGGGCCCCCCTGAGTCTACCAGCCACACTTCCACTAATACTCCCTCTGTTCCTAAATATTTGTCTTTCTAGACATTTCAAATGACTACTACATACGGATGTATGTAGACATATTTTAGAGTGTAAATTCACTCATTTTGCTCCGTATGTAGTCACTTGTTGAAATGCCTAGAAAGACAAGTATTTAGGAACGGAGGGAGTACAACATTGCACCACTAAAAAAACACAAAACTGTAGCGCGCACGACAGCGAGCCACACCAACTTTCACACAATGCGACTCCACTGGATTCAAGCACAAATATTATGCTGAGTGAATTGCAACAGAAATTCACAAATCTGTGTCGGGGCACACTAACAAACAATTGTGCTGCATTTTGCAAGAAAACTGATGTGACCGGACTGCATGCGTGCACACCTCGCACTGCATAACCACCGAAAATGCACCGCCGCGTGACCAAAATCGCACTGCAATATTGATGCATTATTTTCCTTTTTCTCCTTTTTCGCAAACTGAACCACAAAGTGATTTACTAAGAACTGCATCTATTGTGAAAGAAATACAAATATTTTCACTGCAAAATTATACTGTAGTGCATAGCAAGCACCACAAGCAGAAGACTGCATGGCACAAGTCCAAAAAAAGAAGGGGAGCATCGAACTTCACGCATCAGATGGACCCTAGGTCGGGATGCACATCGCCATGTGGCCATCCTCGCCTTGGCCAGAGACAGCAGGGTCGTGCGCCTCATCGTCCTCCTGTCAGGGAATGGAAGAGGGGAGGTGGAGGGAGGAGTAGCTGCTGAGTTGCACATCCAAAATCCAAGAAAAAAGGATGATCAAAACTCTTCTGGACTGCACCGCACGGCGAGGTGCACCGCGCCATGCATCGCCGGCGAACTGCACTAGCTCGACACCCACATACATGGCTGCCTCCACTGGTGAACCGAGAGGGGAGCGGGATAGCGCTGGACTGTCGACGCTAGGTGGCGGATCCAGTCGTCGGGCGGGTGGATCCGCGGCGCTGGATGAAGGAGGCGCGTGGTGCATCTGGCCACCGCGTCGCGGCAGGAGGTTGCCGGGATTAGGATAGCTGGATCCAACCGCCGCGGGCAGGGGCGCGGTGGCGGCCTGGGGAGGGGCGGAGCGACGTCGGCATAGGTAGGGGCGGCGCGGCGGCTGGTTGTGGAGGGGTGGCGGCGGTGGTCTGGGGAGGGGCGGCTGGGGCCTCGTCGGGAGGGAGGTCGGGATGGGAGGTGTGGGATCCATGCCGTCGTGTGGCTTTGGGAAGGGAGGGAAGGGGATGCACGGCACGGGGCGGGATAGCTCAAGCGGCGGCCGGCGGAGGGGGGTGCGTGGTGCGCAGCGCGGTGGCCGGTGGTGGGGATCCTGGGCGGCGTGGTGGGAGGTTGGTGACGGGAGGAAGATTGCAGAGGGGATCGGGAGGTAGGTGCGGTCGTGCGAGCGGTGTGGGGAGAGGGGGTGGGGGTTCGTGGCCTCGTTGAGCAGAAGTGGCGGTTTTTTACTAGGCAGCTCGGTTGGCTTTTTAGCGGACACTCTGTTTTTTCGCGACCCCAAAATCATCGTATGTACTGCATCAGACAGAAAACCGCACTTCTTTTAGACTAAAAACCGCACTTCATTGGACAAACAAGTGCACTGCATGATTTCTTTTTTGTGGGACATAAATTTTCCTAAACGGGGTGGGGTGCACTTCATGTCGAGTGTTGGTGAACCGCGGCGGTTGGATCAGACTAGCGTAAACGGGCCGTACTGCATCAGACAGAAAAGCACACTTATTTTGGTGAACCACAATACTATAAAAAGTGAACCTCAAGACTACCGTAAAACGGGCCGCGACACTACCAAAAGTGAATCGCTTGAGTTTTTTCCAAACTTAATATTTTCTATGAGCGTAGACCGAACAAGTGGACCATATGGATTGAGCGAGCGAACTGCACTGCATCAAGAAGTGAACCATATTAATTTTTCGGCCCTTCACACTCGGAGTAAGTGAATCACATTGCATTGTCAACCAAATCGAAAACAACATATCACATGCACTGCTTCAAATCAAAAACCGCACTGCAATACCGACAAAGTAACTGCACTCGGGTTTGACTGTACTGCTTTTGCTACAATTTTTGAACGAGGCATGTGATACGTGTGTTGTCTTGAGCCCGAGTGAGCTTCAAGAGAGTTCAAAGCGAACTCCCACACATATTAGAAGTGTACTCCTTCTGATCACAACCGCCGCCCGCGTTCCTGCCTGACTGCATGCACGTATGTGCCGGACTGAACTTTTGTTCAGAAGTAGAGTAGAAGGGTTGGTTCTCCTTCTACTGTAGGACACTTCAGAACAACCAACCGTAGTCCACTTGACTCTTTTCTTAAAATAAAAACACAATTAGGCCATAGATTTTTTCTGGGCTGCATGCGGAGGTGGACAGAACTGCATCATAGTGCCCATTGGGCTCTCATCGACGGTGGACAACAACACTTTTCTTGCTCTTTTTCGACGCACTTTTCCTCTCCTGTAAAAAGATAGCAAACTGAACTGCGAGACATGAAATTCCCAAAATCAAGTGAGCAAACTGGAAACGGCAAACTTCACCTCACCCATGTTTGCATGTTCATTAGTGGGGAGCAAATGAAGAGGCTCGAGGGGACCACACAAAGGCATCAAACTTCAAACTACAATGCTGGACCACACGGGGCTTCAGATGCACAACCAAAATCCAACAGAAAAAACAAGTTATCCCTTTTGCTACCTCTTGAGCACTGCGTTGGATTTCCTTGAAGAGGAAAGGATGATGCAGCAAAGTAGCGTAAGTATTTCCCTCGGTTTTTGAGAACCAAGGTATCAATCCAGTAGGAGGCTGCGCGCGAGTCCCTCGTACCTGCACAAAAACAAATAACTCCTCGCAACCAACGCGATAAGGGGTTGTCAATCCCTTCACGGTCACTTACGAGAGTGAGATCTGATAGATATGATAGAATAATACTTTTGGTATTTTTGTGATAAAGATGCAAAGTAAAATAAAAGCAAAGTAAAAAGCAAAGGAAATAACTAAGTATTGGAAGATTAATATGATGAAGATAGACCCGGGGGCCATAGGTTTCACTAGTGGCTTCTCTCAAGAGCATAAGTATTTTACGGTGGGTGAACGAATTACTGTTGAGCAATTGACAGAATTGAGCATAGTTATGAGAATATCTAGGTATGATCATGTATATAGGCATCACGTCCGAGACAAGTAGACCGACTCCTGCCTGCATCTACTACTATTACTCCACTCATCGACCACTATCCAGCATGCATCTAGAGTATTAAGTTCATGAAAACAGAGTAACGCCTTAAGCAAGATGACATGATGTGGAGGGATAAATTCATGCAATATGATAAAAAAACCCCATCTTGTTATCCTCGATGGCAACAATACAATACGTGCCTTGCTGCCCCTACTGTCACTTGGAAAGGACACCGCAAGATTGAACCCAAAGCTAAGCACTTCTCCCATTGCAAGAAGATCAATCTAGTAGGCCAAACCAAACTGATAATTCGAAGAGACTTGCAAAGATAAGCAATCATACATAAAAGAATTCAGAGAAGATTCAAATATTGTTCATAGATAATCTTGATCATAAACCCACACTTCATCGGTCTCAACAAACACACCGCAAAAAGAAGATTACATCGAATAGATCTCCACAAGAGAGGGGGAGAACATTGTATTGAGATCCAAAAAGAGAGAAGAAGCCATCTAGATAATAACTATGGGCCCGAAGGTCTGAGGTAAACTACTCACACTTCACCGGAGAGGCTATGGTGTTGATGTAGAAGCCCTCCGTGATGGATGCCCCCTCCGGCGGAGCTCCAGAACAGGCCCCAAGATGGGATCTCGTGGATACAGAAATTTATGGCGGTGGAATTAGGGTTTTGGCTCCGTATCTGATCGTTTGGGGGTACGTAGGTATATATAGGAGGAAGGAGTACGTCGGTGGAGCAACAGGGGGCCCACAAGGGTGGAGGGCGCGCCTGGGGAGGGGGGGGGGTTAGGCGCGCCCCCTACCTCGTGGCCTCCCTGTTGGTTGCTTGATGTAGGGTCCAAGTCTCCTGGATCATGTTCGGTGAGAAAATCACGTTCCAGAAGGTTTCATTTCGTTTGGACTCTATTTGATATTCCTTTTCTTCGAAACCCTAAAATAGGCAAAAAAAACAGCAATTCTGGGCTGGGCCTCCGGTTAGTAGGTTAGTCCCAAAAATAATATAAAAGTGTATAATAAAGCCCAATAGTTTCCAAAATAGTAGATAATATAGCATGGAGCAATCAAAAATTATAGATACGTTGGAGACGTATCACCTTTCTGAACATCAACGCACGCTCCTGGGATCGCTGGGATCTTGATGTGTTGTCGAGGTTGAGCACAGGCACAAGACTGCCCCTCGCGCGCTGGCGCCCCCTGTGGCCGGAACTTGCATTAGAGATCAGGGAGCGAGGAGAAGTAAGCGAAAGGGGAAGGAAGGATGTACCTGGAGGATAGGAGGTGGTGAACTTCAGCACCCACGCCATTGAAAGGGAAGGAAGGAGAGGTGAATGGGGCTGCTGAATTCAACGCCGGAGAGCCGATGGCAACGGTTTCGGCCACGAGCTCGCGGATCCGCCAAGCGGTCAACAGAATTTGGGAAGGGGGTAGTGGCGGCGGATGGAGGGACCTCGCCGCATGTCAAGATTGGTGGCACCACCGGTGAAGCATGTTGTCGACGGACGGAGGCCGGTGGCTGTGGTACATGATCCGGGCACGGAAGCTCGGGGGTGCTGACAAACTGCAGTGCGCTCCTCGACTGTAACTGCATCACGGAGCTCATCAGGGAGGAGGGAAGGCCCGTAGTGGTGGGGCCGCCACTGGGGAAGGGGATCCCGTGCCGTGGTTGCCTTGCCTGAAGGGGAGAAGACGGCGTTGGAGGTCGGGGTCGCCGAGGGGCGGCGCTCCCGGATCCATGCCGACAGCTGCCCGTGACGCCTAGGGGCGCGGTGGCCGATCCACGCCGGCAGCTACGCGAGGTGCCCGAGGTTGGCGTGGCTGGATCCACGCTGGCAGCCACGCGGGGTTCGTTCTAGGAGGTCAAGCGCAAGAAGATGGAGGGGAATGCGGGGGGGGGGGGGGGCGCCGGGAGGTAGAAGGTGGACAAGACTACAGGGGCGGCACCGACACCGGGGTGGTGATCCGATGGCGGCGACACCGGTAGAAGGTGGAGGTAGGTGGGGGTTTGGATGGGGGAAGAGGGAGGTGTGGGTGTTGTGCGGGGAGGTGGGGTGGGCTTCGTTGCGGTTTGGTTAGTGGCAGTGGGGTGATATATATATATATATATGGAAAAGCAAACTTATGAAACTTTGCTGGGACGACTGCAATCACAAGCGCACATGCGTGTTGGGATCTGGACCCTCCCCTTACCTCATTTGCATTTTCATGATATACATCGTTTGATGTTTATTTCCTCTTATAGAGATAGATGGACCACGTTGTCTATGTGAAGACAATAGTGCGCATGCACTAGCTAGGCTGTCGCAATGGCAGCCCGGCAGGCAGGGACAAATAGGGACCAGTTCACCTTCGGCTCGAACTGTTCCGGGATGTGTTTGGAGAACCATCCAGCAAAGGTTTGGATATTTTCTATCCGTAAGTTTTTTCTCTTAGGCGTTTTTAGAGAAAGCAGGGTTCTATCGTTGGAGTGTTTCTCAAGGAAAAAACGTTCTTTCTCTATCATCTATGCACATCCTGCTTTCTGCCCCCACGGCCGTCGGGTCACCGTGTTCCTCTCTCTCCTACTCTGTCCTCTCCACCTCAGATGACATCCAAGCATCTAGCCCACCGTCAACCCTTTCTCTTGCTCCTCCACGGCCGCAACCCAACCCAACGTTGGCTAGATCTGTTGGAATTTTGCTAGTAGGCCTTTGGCCCAAAGCCCAACTAAAACTCTGAAATTCTCTTGGCCCATTCATGCACACATGTGAGTGGAGTGAGTGAGGCTAAAGTTTAGTCCCACCCCGGAAGTTGAGAGAGAGTTGCACCTCTTTATAAGGTAAGCTCTTCTACCACTTGTATGAGCATGAGAAGAGGAGACCTACACGCGCGCTCCTCCTCCTCGCTCGCCTCGTCACGACGCGACGCGCCGCGCCGCGCCGCGCCGCGCCGCGGGTTGCGGGATTGAGCCGAGCCGAGGACAGAGCTATCTATATTTTTGCTGCATGGGAAAATTAATGAGTCATTAATTAATAATTAACGGACGCGTTAATTACTGAACGTTTCCGATTCGACCTACCCGGCCCGCACTATATAGTCAGGCAGACGTCTACCCTAGCCGCTGCCGCTTCGTATGGTTTCTCACCACCGTTCCATCCCTCCTTCCGGCGTGCACCGCGAGAAGGGACAGCAGGCCTCCGGAACCCCGCCTCTCGTGATCCTGTACGGGAGAGGGGCGATCAGGTTTTTGGGGAGCGCACTCGCACGACTGCTGGCAGCGACAACTTCTTCCCCGACCTTGGCAACCTCGTCCTCGACGACATGGGCGACAACGTCAACGCCGGCGGTGCTGCACCCGCTGCATCGTATGTGATTCTATCCTTCCTGTTCGAGATCGTGGTAGAATTCATGCTTCTAGTATGTACCCTAGATGTGATATGTTCATCTGCTATGCTAGTTCGCATGATTAGTTTAATCTCTGCTGCTGTGGTCATGATTTATCTTCTGTTTATTCAGATTAAATCTCGTAGTAATTTGCTCATATTTCCAACAATCCAAAAACCTGATTATAGGCAATTTACTCCGAGTGGTTTTGCTGCGCATCTGAAGCCGCCTGCCTTTAAGGGGGCGCAATATAAGAGGTGGCGCACAAGAGCAGTCTACTGGTTTCAGACCATGGGCTGCTATGATGCCACCAAGGGCAAGCATGAGGGCGATCTTAATCCAGCACAGTTGGAAGCTTTTGAGAAAATCGATACCCTCTTTAAAGGCGCTCTTCTGAGTGTTCTTGATGACTCCATTGTGGATTCGTATATGTCGTTTGACAACGGCAAGGACATGTGGGCTGCGCTCGAGGCCAAGTTTGGTGCCTTGGACACCGGCAGCGAGTTGTACGTCATGGAGCAATTCTATGACTACAAGATGACTGATGAGCGCTTTGTTGTACAGCAGGCTCATGAGATATAGTCGCTCGCAAAAGAACTTGAGTACTTCAAGTGTGTGTTGCCGGACAAATTTGTTGCTAGAGGCATCATTGCCAAGCTTCCACCTTCGTGGAACAATTTTCCTACTTCCCTGAAACACAAGAGACAGGAGTTTTCCGTTGCGGATCTCATTGGTACTCTTGATGTTGAAGAGAAGGCGAGAGCAAAGGACACACGTGCTCGAGTTGCTGAGGGAGGTTCTAGTGCCCACATGGTACAGAAGAAGAACTCCCAGCCCAACAAGTTCAAAAACAATAAGAACAAAACTCAGGGCAAAGGCAAGTTTGATACAAAGAACAAGCCATCACATTCTACCAACTTCAAGAAGAATTCTCATAAGAAGGGGAAGGGACTTTGCCATGTCTGCGGTGATCCTAATCACTGGGCTCTGAAGTGTCCTAACCGCTTTGAGGAGCGCGAACATGAGAAGAGCGGCAAGTCCGCTAATGTTGTCATCGGTGATACTGATATGAAGGAATCAGGGTATGGTATTTTTCCTACCATCCTTTCAGTATTTCAATCCCCTGATTGGTTAATTGACACCGGTGCCAATGTACATGTTTGTGCTGACGCCTCCATGTTTTCTTCTTACCAGGCAACAGGGACTTCACCCGTGCTGATGGGGAACGGGTCACATGCCATCGTTCAAGGTGTTGGTACGGTCGATCTAAAGTTTACTTCGGGGAAGACTGTGCGTCTGAAGAACGTTCATCATGTGCCGTCCATCAATAAAAATCTCGTTAGCGGTTCCCGTTTATGCCGAGATGGTTTTAAGTTGGTTTTCGAATCCAATAAAGTTGTAATTTCTAAGTGTGGACAATTTATTGGAAAAGGCTATGAGTGCGGAGGCTTGTTCCGCCTATCTTTGTCAGATATTTGCACTAAAGTTATTAATAATGTTTGCCATAATAATGAGTCCGATATTTGGCATTCACGACTCTGTCATATTAACTTTGGTTGCATGACGCGGTTAGCCAATATGAATTTAATTCCGAAAATCTCTACTGTCAAAGGCTCCAAGTGCCAAGTATGTGTGCAAGCTAAGCAACCTCGCAAGTCCCATAAGACTGCAGAGGCAAGAGACTTGGCGCCACTAGAGCTTATACATTCTGATCTTTGTGAGATGAATGGCGTGTTGACAAAAGGTGGAAAGAGATACTTCATGACGTTGATTGATGACTCCACTAGAAATTGTTATGTGTATCTTCTGAAATCAAAAGATGAGGCTTTGACTGTCTTTAAAAACTATAAAGCTGAGGCAGAGAACCAACTTGATCGAAAAATTAAACGGCTTAGGTCCGATCGTGGTGGAGAGTATTTTTCCAATGAATTTGATCTGTTTTGTGTGGAACATGGTATAATCCATGAGAGGACACCTCCCTACTCACCCCAGTCAAATGGGGTAGCCGAAAGAAAGGACCGAACTCTAACTGATATGGTTAACACCATGTTAGACACTTCGGGTCTATCCAAGGAATGGTGGGGGAGGCGCTAATGACTGCGTGTCATGTCCTAAACTAAGTTCCCACAAATCATAAGACCATGACTCCATTTGAGGAATGGGAAAGGAAAAGGTTGAAACTCTCTTACCTATGTACTTGGGGTTGTTTGGCGAAAGTCAATATACCAATTCCCAAGAAGCGCAAGCTTGGACCAAAAACCGTGGATTGTGTTCTTCTGGGCTATGCTTTTCATCGCATCGGCTATAGATTTTTGATAATAAAATCTGAGGTATCCGACATGCATGTTGGTACGATTATGGAATCAAATGATGCAACTTTCTTTGAGGACATATTTCCTATGAAGGATATGTCGAGTTCATCAAATCAGGAGATACCTACTCCATCTAGTGAGGAATTCACTATAATTCCTGAACCCACCATTGCGATGGAACACGTTGAGAATCCTGTTGAGGGTAACAATGGAACTCCTGTGAGGAGTAAGAGACAGAGGACTGCAAAGTCTTTTGGTGATGGTTTCATTGTGTACCTCGTGGATGACACACCCAGGACTATTTCAGAAGCCTATGCATCTCCTGATGCTGACTACTGGAAGGAAGCTGTACGTAGCGAGATGGATTCCATCTTAGCTAACGGTACCTGGGAGATCACTGACCGTCCTTATGGGTGCAAACCTGTAGGATGTAAGTGGGTGTTCAAGAAGAAGCTTAGACCTGATGGTACGATTGAAAAGTACAAGGCACGGCTTGTGGCCAAGGGTTATACCCAGAAAGAAGGTGAAGACTTCTTTGATACTTACTCACCCGTGGCTAGACTGACCACAATTCGGGTGCTACTATCACTGGCTGCCTCACATGGTCTTCTCGTTCATCAAATGGACGTTAAGACGGCTTTCCTCAATGGAGAGTTGAAGGAGGAAATTTACATGGATCAGCCAGATGGTTTTGTAGTACCTGGTCAGGAAGGAAAGGTGTGCAAGTTATTAAAGTCTTTATATGGCCTTAAACAAGCTCCTAAGGAGTGGCATGAGAAGTTCGAAAGAACATTAACTGCTGCCGGCTTTATAGTAAACGATGGTGACAAGTGCATGTACTATCTCTATGGTGGGGGCGAAGGAGTTATTCTTTGTCTGTATGTCAACGACATATTGATCTTTGGAACCAAACTTGATTTAATCAAGGAGGTTAAGGATTTCTTATCTCGCTGTTTTGAGATGAAGGATCTAGGAGTAGCTGATGTTATCTTAAACATCAAGCTATTGAGAGATGAGAATGGTGGGATCACACTGCTTCAGTCTCATTATGTGGAAAAGGTCTTGAGTCGTTTTGGGTATAGCGACTGCACGCCTTCTCCAACTCCATATGATGCTAGTGTGTTTCTTCGAAAGAATCGACGGATTGCTAGAGATCAACTGAGGTATTCTC